>NW_026559118.1:0-80682 GCF_026930045.1 Uloborus diversus | reverse complement strand
AAAGTGGCAAGAAATTGTACCTTTTTTTTTAATTACAATTTGATTAGTGACATAAAATCTATTAAGGTGCTTAGAGATGGTATTATACAGCAAAAGTTGGAAAGAGTTTTAGACACAACAAGCCAAAAGAGAACAACATTACTTCTCCTCTTGGATATCTGTAATGAAACTTGTCCTGGTCACGGGCAGCAAAGTCTTCTGGATATCGCTCTTGAATTTCTTCATATGTCATCTCTTCACAAATGCCCTACATAAATAAAATAAAAGCTCAAGACATCTATATTAGTTTATTGATTGTAACAAAATTTTTTCAATATGTCACAGTAAATTTAATATAAGTACAAAGTACAGAGTAGGAGAGGGCGGTCAAAAAGATTCTAGTGTGCAAAACAATGCACATGTTTTGTCTTAAACAGGGTGCCCTATGCACTGGGTACATAAACTAGCTAGGCCTGGTGAAGAAGAAAGGGCTGTACTCAAGTGATTGCTGTATTACACGTTTGAACAGAAATATTTGAAAAATTAGTTTTCATAATATCTGCCATAAGGTAAGCACCAACTTTCCTTTTTTTTCAACAAACAGCTTTTCACGTACCACAATAAGACTTGTTGTGCCTAATGAACTATGTTATTTTACACACATACACTAACAATCATTTAAAAAATAAAATTGACAATTATTTTTAAATGAAGGATCATTTTGCCTTTTGGTGAGGGCAAGATGATTCTTTGGACACATTTCACACATATTTTTTTCATTATTTAATTAAAGCTCAAAATATCACTAAAATTTGTTTATAACTTAAAATATAGAGTGAAACCAATCAGTAAATTTTGCAAGATGAAATTTCACATTTAACCAATGACCACATCAATGACCAGGTACCTAGGTACCTTTTTGCAACTTTTATCTTAAATTTTACCCTTTCTAACTAGGTCTTGGTAAAATTGCTTTTAATCCTTGTTATTTACATGAATGTGAACTAAAGAAAGTTGTAAATCGTGTTTTCAGAAAATTTTTTGGGGAGTTTTTTAGCATTTAAAATTTTTATACCTATATACATATTCAATAACCGGGTACCCATTATACTGCATATCAAAAAATACCCCTTCAAAATGCTTCTGACACCATTTTTGATGATTCTCATGTAAAATGAGCCCTTAAATCAAAATATGACCACTGTTTTCTCCCATCACTCCCTTCTCCCCCTTTGATATCGCGCTCCCTAATTTTATTCTGTTTTCAGCAATTACATAGCAATTATTTATATTTGATAGGAAACAAGAAGTTCCGTCTAGAACTAGACGAGCCTACTTTCCCGTATACCCATACTACTTTCTAGTACCTGATCAATATTCTCAAAAATAGCTAAAATCGCAAATTTTTTCAAACATATTTTTTTTAATATTTTAAGCTGATTTCTAGGAATAAAATATTCCTTACTTTTCTCCAAAAAAAACGAACAAATAAAATAGCAGCACCTTTTAAACAAAGCAGCTAATACACTTCTTTCCATTAAAAAATTTTTTTAACAGCTTTCAAAACGAAAAAATAATAATAAGTTCATTAAAATAAATACATCATATAAAAAAAATCGTTTCTTTTTCCCCTGTTGGCGAAAATAATTTTTTAAACGAATTAATGCACTTACCAAAATAAAAAAAAAAAACAATAAAATGACAACTTAAAGAAATAATTTTCATTGTCAAAAAAAAAAAAAAATCGTCTGCGCATATTTTTCGAGTTTATTCACCGAAAACTAAATACCTAAATTAAAACTTTAGCGTGAAAATAAAAACAAATCATATCAACAATAATTATTTCACAGTTAAAACCACAGCAGCGGAGTCGGAGTCAATCTCATTTTGGGATAAAATAGTCGGAGTCGAATATCCAAGAATCGGAGTCAGTCATTTGTCCTCCGTGTATAAATGTTTGCCAAAGCTACGAAGTCAGAGTCGAAGTCGGGGAGTCGGAGTCCGATTAATTGTCGGGAACAGGAGTCAGAGTCGGTGTCAGGTCCCCCTAAATTCTCGGAGTCGGGGTCGGGAGTAGGTACTCAAGAGCTATTTCCAACAAAGTTTGTTTGAAGTAAATCCGCCTTCAAGTACGGAATCTACATTGACTTTCAGTTTCCCCGTAGGTGCTAATGTTAAGGGATTTGAACTGTTCAAAATTGAACGGAAAATTGTTCAAATCAAAAAGATATCTTATATACAAGTTTTTTATCAAAAGCTTTTTCCTACAAAGTTTGTTTGAAGCAAATTCGCCTCACAGTTCGGAATTGCTTTGAATTTCTCCGTAGGCGCTAATGTTAAGTTTTTTTTGAACTGTTCAAAATTGAACAAAAAGTAGTTCAAATCAAAAAGTGAAATATGGGAATGAGGTGTCCTCGCCGAGATCTTTCGAACAAAAAAAGTTTGTTCGAATCGGACTATTCATTCAAAAGTTATTAGGGGGGGGGGGGGGGGGACAGACAGACAGACCGACAGACAGCCATTTTTCCCCATCTCAATACCCTACTTTCCAATTTTTAATTTTTCAATATTTATTTAATTATTTTATTTATTTTTGACTTTTTTTTGTTTTTCACGATAGTTTTAAGATGCATTAAGCCTTCTTTCATGCTTTTTTCTTCTTTTTCTGACTTTTACTGGGAAAGTAGGCTAAAAACAGCATTGTATTGACTGTTATTATTCTTCTGAAGGATTAGAGAAGTGTATACTTCAAAAGCATGCACATTTGTGGCAAGTTGGGACACTCAAGCGAGTGCACCCCCCCCCCCTAAAAAAAAAAAATCTAAAAAATCCTCACAAACCTTTTTTGTTTTTTTTTTTGATAAAGGTTCGTTTTTTAATTTTTTCACTTATTTTCTTGGTGTAAAACCAAAGAATTGGACTCACTTCTCATGCCCGAAAAAATTTTCACGCTAAAAAAAATAAAAATTGATAAACATTTGAAAACATTGCATATTACATACCAGTCACGCTGCAGATCTTAGACGCAAAGAATCTTTTTGCATTATTGACGTTTATTCCAATTACATTTACAGATATAATTAAGATTTTAAATGGAATTAAGTATACTCATAATATGGATTAATATATTTTTATATTTCAGAGGGCATTGCACCCATTGTTTATCATCATTCAATCAAATGTTGTGAAATTATTGAAACATTTGATCAATCGTGTCAACATCAGATTTTGTTGTGTTAAAAAAGAAAATAGTTGTGACTTTTGGTTGCTCAAGAAATGCTTTTGTTATGATGTGAAGTGGAAAACAGTATTACAGCTTTTTTTCTTTTTGTTGATGTACAAACATATTGTTACATCGTCAGTGATACCGAATTAGGAACTTTGTATCTCTCGATGTAGACAATATTTCAGTTGGAATATATGACCTCTCTTTTTTTTTTTGAGTGTACCTACGAATGTCAGACGGCATGACAGCAAAGGTTGAGCAAATGACAGTGAAGATAAAAATTACAGATAACATTTTTCGATGCAATGGGCCACATGTATGAGCTTTGCGGGTCCCATGTGGTCCGCGGGTCGTAAGTTGAACATCACTGGTATAAATAAATGAAATCACTATGAAATACCAAAGCATAAGACCTAATACATCCAGCTACACACATTTCCCAAGATGAGGGTGGAAGAAAACGTCTTAATTAAATAGAAAAGGTGTGAGGAAAAAAAAATATTTTCCTGCTCTAACTCTTCGAAATTCACTGTGGGTACTCGGGTACCCGGTTATTGAGAGTAAGGGAAAATTTTGTCATTGACGCTAGGGTTAAGCTCTTTTATTATGGTATAGCTATGGGTTTAATAAGGGGAGGGTTCAGCTGTCCAGAAAGTTAAATCAATTCTTCGAACAGTTACAGAAATTTTTTGTACAAAAACTATATTTTCCAGCATGACCATCCCCACCCCCAAAATAATTAGTCTGTATCTGCCTTTGGTGTCATGTAACTATGGCGTGAAACTTTTACACATGATCTGGGGTGTGCACAGGGGAGGGGGGGGGGGGGAGAAGGGACACTTGTTGGCCTGGGCCCAAGTCTGAAGGGGGCCAAAGAATTTTAAAAATGAAGGGTGAAATATAGGAAGAGATGTAGGGGTAAATAATATGGAGGAAGTCCATAAAAGTCATTTGTTGACGAGTCCAAAATTTCTGTGCAAGCCCCTGCACATATTACTTTCCACTGTAGTACATTATATCTCAGATGAACCATAACAGAGCTCTAGTTTACAGGATCCAAATAACTTTAGAGCAATACATTGTAGGTTTTTTGCTTTAATATGATAATCTTTGCTTTGATCAGGGTTCATACTCCATTTGGATAAAAAATTTCCATGACTTTTCCAAGACTTTTTCAGGACTTCATAAAGTTTTTCATGACCTTGTCACACTAAGAGAATAGTACTGTTTAATGTAAAACTTAATAATTTCCGGAAATGGGCATTAGAAAAATTGTTACGCGAGTGCCACTGCCTCATTGGAGCACTTACTTGTGACTGAAAAAATATCAGTGCACACTACAGAAACTAATTATTCTTATTTGTCTTTATTATACAAATTCAAGCAAAATAAAAAATAGTGAATGCAACACTGATGTTTAAATGTCTAACAAATATTTAACAAAATAGGGCCATATAGTAATGCATGAGACAAAAATTGAATGAGTCATTACTAAGTTTCCAAAAATAAATTTAATTCATAAAAACATTGTCCTTTGGTGTCAATAGTGCATCTAATCATCCATGTGACTTGACAGTATATGCGTTCATTAAAATAAAGCTACGTTTTCAGTAAATTCCTTTTCCTAAACCAGATATTTCAGTTGGCCACGAGGATCAGTTTTGAGAGCTATATGTAGGGCACTACTGTTTTAGAGTATTAGAATTCCCCTATTTCTATGTTCTATTGCCTTTCTAAAGTCTTCATTTTCTAAAGCCTTCAACATATTAAGATAAACTCTGGTAAATTTAATAATGAATTTTTTACAAGTAGTTGAAACAAACTTGGATGCAAATGAATTACTCTTTTTGAGGGAGCACGGCAAAATCAAGAATGTGCAAGTCCACTAGTACAGAATACAAAATATAGGAAGTGCTGAAAATAATGGTGGATTCAAAATTAGTGACGCTCCAGTAGTAAAATCACATTACAAAAAAAGGCGAGCGGCTGTTACAGAAGCAGATGAAATTGGATTTCAAAACTCGGATTTGTTTTTGAGATCGTTCAATTTATATGCAATATTACTAAATCACTCGATATTTCTAGCGCTCTTTCAGCTATTGTTACTTTTTTACTGCCCAAGACATTTTTCCATGACTTAAAATAAATTTCCATGACTTATATTAAAAATATTAATTTTCCATGACTTTTCCAGGTCTGAAATTTGTTTATTTTTTTTCCATGACTTTCCAGGATTTCCATGACCCGTACGAACCCTGTTTGATTTTTAGTATAATTCTAATTTATTCCCCTCCTTTTTTTGTAGAAGAAAGGGGATTTTCAGACCTCCTTACTTCCTATACACGTCCATGGTTTGAGATTTTTCACCCCTCAAAGATTGAAATTTATTAATCCTACCCTTTACACCAAATTTAAGGGTTGGGGGGGGGGGGAATCTTTACTGTAACCTATAAAAGAAACTGAAACAATCATTATTTAAAACTTCTCTGAACTTCAGCTAAAGCAGATTTCAATAGAAAAGATGTTTTAAAAAATAGGACAAAATAACTTAGGAATATTATTTTAATTTTAAAATAAGATAAATAGAATTGAACTAAATAAAATGAAGCTTTGGCAGAGCATTGGCAACATATATAGACACAAAATTCTTTCTCGCTATTATTTAAACACCAAATTAAACATAAAAATGAACAATGGATTTTCAATTTTGAGCTAATGAAAAATAAAATGAGGGAAAACAGTTCAGAGCAAAAAGAAAGAAAACAGATTTTTTTTTTGCCCAACATTCAGGACATACTATACATGTATTTCTTCAAATTCTACATCAGAATGGAAAAGTGTAAGCTTCAAAAATAGCTTGCAGTAATATTTAAAGAAAAGATTAAAAAAAAAAAATAATAATTACTGCATCAATTTCATTCAAAGCCTTCCACCTTTCTTGGGGTGCATCAATTCCAGCTGCAGTCTGGATGGTTCTTTGCAACTGACTAGTCCACACACGTAAGCGAGGAATGTTTTGTTCTTGAATGAAACGCGCCAAAGCATGAGTGTACTGAAAATAGACAAAATCATTTTAATATATACATAAAACTAACACAGCGGTGCAACAGCCCATGGGGGCTAAGTCAAGGCCTACTGTGCCCATCTCGGTTTACGAGACTGAAGACTCTGGGGTACAAGACGGAAGTTCCGGAGGTGGTCAACCAAACGCAGAACCCTCAGGGTTTGGTTCTGAAGCACACTTGGTACTCATTTTTTCTATCCACTGAAGGGATAACAGGATAACAGGCTTTGTCAATCATGCACAACCCTGGAATCGAAACTGGGTCTGCGGTGTGAAAGCACGAAACACTACCACTGAAATATATGAATAAAATATTCTTTTTTTAATTTGCTTCTGACAAATCAAAGTTTAATGTTTTGTCCCACATTGTTAAATCATCGCAAATATACTTTATTTGCTCTGGTTATTCTAAATACTCTTGTACATGAAAAAAAAAAGGAAAAACACATTATAACATCTCTCATAAAATAGGTAAAAACTCAATTCTCAGGGTTATTTAAGAGACAAAAAGAAATATCATGGTATTTTTCTCTGAGGTCTGAGGTCATGCTACAATGAAAACATACTCTAGTTTATTAAACAAGTCTTCTGACATTAAGTTCTAGTTCTCATCAGTATGTCAAAAAATTAAAGGTACAGCAAGATTATTTAATGTGGAATGATGTGTAAAAATTCTTCAAATGCTTCATTGACCAAATTGCTCACTCCCCCTCCTTTGACAGTGAATTGGCTACACAATAAACAGTTTCTTTGGGTTTAGTAACTTTGAGGTCACTTCATTTTCAATGATTTGAATATTTTAAAAGTTTATTTTAAAAAGTTAGGTATTGGTGAATTTCACTTATGCTCTTGTCTTTTTAGAAAACAGAGCATCAGTACTTAGATTATTTAATTACTTTTTTAGGGAAAAACCAATTTTTACTTCACAGTTTTTCTTTCAGTAATGTCAAATGAATAAAAAGGTAAATAAATTAAAAAATAAAATGAGAGAGAACTATAAATGATTATCCTCCAAAAGAATGATTGTTCATTTTTTAGGAGATCGTATAGCTCTGTTCATTTTAAAAAGTGTATCATTTAGATCCTTTCGTACATGGACAAAGCTTCCATTGTGTTGTCTGAAGACAACAAAGGAAAAACCAAACAACTTGAGACAGAATTGTCAGGGATGCCTCCCTCCCTCCAAAAATAGCAGGGATGCCCCCCCCTAAATATTAAAAAGCCCAAAAATGAAAAATACTTCTCAAAACACTCCTCTCTAAAAATTTCAATAGTGCAGTCTGCGCCATAACCCCTTCAGGTGGGCACCCTTGGAATTGCAAGCAACAAGAAGTAATTACTGACCAAAAAGTCTTAAAAAATGAACTGTAATTGCTTTACACATCCGAACCTAAACGAAATCTTTTTGATTAAATTTTTACTGGCATATTTTCTTACTGTTTGCTACTTTTAGATGAGTTTCTTTTAAAGAATATTAATGATAGAATGGAACACTTTCAATTTATAGGAGTGACTCGCACAGACATTTTATTTGCAACTTTTTCAAATGAACGAAACCAACAAATGGGGGGGAAAAAAACCCGAACGATCCTCTGATGAACAGATCATTAAAAAGAACAACGTAGACAATCTCTAAATATCATTTCATATCTCATTTTCTATAAATTTGTTAGAGATAAATAAACAACTACATAAATAGTTTTGTAGTTTCATTTACTTCTGCAGGCTTCATGCTGCACTTTGGTATGCAAGAAGTTTCAACAAAAATTTTTAGCGAGAGAAAAAAAAACACTATATAAATCATATCATACCTCCCAGCCACGATCAGATAGTTCAGCATCTCCACCAATCCTTCCTTTTAAGTTCAAAATACTCTCACCATGCTGAGAAGGAAAAAAATATTATAAAACAATAATTCTGTTAGTAAGTTTTTCATCAACATTCAACCAGTTTCAGTATCTTCAGGTAAATAGACCACAATGCTATAGACCAATATTAAGATAAATTTGTAAAAAACCAATGCTGTATAAAAGGCAAACTATATAAGTAACGAGAAGGTGGTTCGATTTTGGATATTCAGTTTCTATCGATTAAGAGCTATTATTTTCATTATAACTACAATGTTTAGTGAAGCAATCCTCATATATAAAATAGCCCAAATCACTGATCGAGTAATACTCTGACGTCACCAACAATGAACTTGTGATGAAATAGATGTACTTATATTCGTCAATCCCAACCTTAGCACGAAACCATCAGATTATAAAGGATTAGCGTGAGGGCATTATTTCATTGTTGGAGCACCTAAAATTTGGTTATTTCATTTTAAAAAGGTAGTATTCCTGAAAACTAATAGATGCATCCATTTCTGTAAGCCTTTCCATCTCATCAGTGGTCAGACTGTATGAATAGATTTCTATTCCACACTAAGCCTTAACAATGTAATTTTGTAACAAGAAAAAAAAAACCTTCATATTTATTCATCAGTTTTATAACAGCGCGAGTCCCAACCTTTGTATGCAGCAAACAAATGTTTTTACGCGCTCCTGAAAAGTAGTGAAAATATGACTTGCGTTAGTCTGGCTTTAAGGTAGGTATTTATTGGATATCTTTGATAAAAAGGCAATTTGCCCCTGTCATACCATGACGGGTTATTTTCTAGTTTAAAATGATTGCAAATGTTTTTTTTGCAGCAGAATGCATTGATCTTCGGAACTCATTTGAATGTACCCTAATAGTATAATAGTTAGAGCTTTTTCAAAACATACTTAATGAAACTTTCAGGAAAAAAAAAACTTCTTGAATCTAACTAATACAAGAATTAAAAAAAAGGGGGTGGGGGAGGGGAGTAATTGTTGAGATGAGACAAGTATACCTAATCAACTTCTCGCAATAATCTGGAGGGAAAATTAAATATCTCATTGGAGCAGTTCATTATTTGTTTGAAATAATTTTGGGAGAGTATATCAGTCCCACATGAAAGCAAAAAATAATCATACTAAACAAAAAACGTACATTCAACCACCCATCCTTCCTTCCACCCAACTACATGCATAAATAACAACATGGAACGATTGAAAAGAAAAAAAAAATGCTTCTTTCACAAAAGCATATGAATTATTGTTTAGGTCAGCAACAATATCATAGTCATTTAGCAAAGGAAATGTTCTTACCCTGGTTACATAAATGGAACGAGGTAAAATATGAATGTTCATCAAATAATACACAACACGACTCTGGATGTGACCTATGACGAAATACTGTGTTAGTTCTTTTGTACTAAGAAAACAAGATTAAAATCTTAGCAATAACAGAGTTAAAAATCCAAGATTTACCTACCAAATAACAAAAACTTTTTTGAAAAAATTACATAAGGAGAAAATTCAATTATTGATTTAATATTTTTAAAATTTTTTTTATTCCATTCATATTTTTAATGACTGGATTTTAAAGAATAAGATCTTCAATCAATCATATTTTGTTACTAATTAATACTAAATAAAATATGGATTAGTTTCAAGGCAAAATTCAACAATATTTCTGTGAACACACAGCATGATAAAACTTAAGTAAAATAAAAAAAAAATAATTTTTTGCAGAAAAGAAAGTTATGCAGTTTACTTTTCCGATGAGATTTGCACAACAAACCTCATCAGAATAATTTACGTTTCCTAGCCGACAAATTACGTGATTTCTTTCTCTCTCTTTTTTTTGGCAGATAAAAGCCTTCTTAATTTGAGCTTTAGGGCTGTTGATCATATTCTAACGGGAATTTGTGGGGGGCTAATATCCTTAATCTAATTAAAGTGCTGGATCTAAGATTTTTCAGAGTTTTGGCAAAGACTTGAAACTGCCCCCTTGCCCATTTTCCTGCAAGTTCAATCCAAGTTTCCATCAAGTTTATATCGAGTTAAAAAAAAAAGTATAATTTGATGCCAGGCTGCAGAACCTCAGCTTGACCTAACAATCTATAATTATTAATGTACTTTTATTGGTGTCTCGGGGAAGGAATAAGCCAAAGGAGTTGCAGTGCTCTTTCGGGAAACTACTTATACAATGTTCATGTAATTTTTAGACCTGGGAGAAAGAAAAAAAGAAACCAAGTGCTATGATGATAGCTGATCAACCTCACTTTCCCCTCAGTGAGTTTTATTTAGAAAGATTTCAGATGAAAATGGTCCATGTGGATTGCTGATTAAGAAACTAATAAATGTGTACCATTATCAGTCTTTAGAAGTTACACAAAAATCTGCTATTTTTCTTGTTCTAATTAGAAGCTTTAAAAAAAAAATTATTTAAGGCAAAAAATTTACTACTTTCAAAAGGTATAAAAATTTCAAATATTAATAATTTTCTCATCGCTCTATATGCGAATGAATGCTGATTGCTTATTTAATATATGAAAAATTAAATATCCATAGAGACAGAAACCATGTGAAATGACTTCCCAAGTTTTGAGAATTAAAAAAAAAAAACATTCTTGTCTACTGACTCAATGTTGTTCTAGAGTGTTACGACAGACATCAACAAATATTAATGGTTTAAAGCAAAGATAGTAAATCAGCAGTTTTCTAGAGTTTATCAGTCATTAACAACTTAGGGTGACAAGCGTTCATGACACTGCCTCAAAATCATTAAATTCAAAAAACATATTCAATGGGTTGTTTCCAAAATTTTAAAAGTATTTTTTTCTGACAGAACATGCTTAAAAACATAGGTTCTGACCATTTTTTAAATTATTTGTTTAAGTTTAATATTTTAAAAAAATACTTAAATCATTGCACTTTTATAGTTCACGCTTCTGTCCGATGACATCACAAATGATGAAATGCCATTCAGAGTTGCCATTCACAGAGCAAAATATTTAATTTGCATCTTTACTTACGCGTATTGGCAACGATATGGTTGATAGCAAGCCTAGAGCGCAATTTTAATTCACTTCTTGATTATCATAAAGTGGAAACGTGGTAGAAAGATGCGCCAAAGAGCATCATTTGTGCTGTCATCAAGACCACGCCTTGAAAAATAGGACATTTAAAAAAAATTAATTAAAAAATAACTGATGGGAAAATGAAATTATTTTCTGGGTCCATGTTATTATTTTTTTTGCTTATTCTATCAATTTCAATGACAAAAAGTACTACTTTTGACTGAAGGAAACAACCCCATTGTGTTTGTGGTGCATTACTTCTGATATTAGATTTGTATTAAAGTGGTATTTACAATTGTATCTTAGTATGACAGTTTAAAGAGTATTAATACGAACAGAACAATAAACCTAAAGATTCTCTGTAGTCTTCTGCTAAACTGCCAAATATAATGTGGGCTTTCAGTGCAAGAGTCTTTGATACAGATCATAATTTTTTCAAAAGAATTGCAATTAATTGAAAACTCACCTTCATGCCTGTGAACCAGGACTTTTTCTCCAGCATTGAAGATTTTCATAAAAGAATAAGCTGCTTCTAAATCTTCGTCTAACGTTTGATAAGCCTTTTGATAATGTTCAATTCTTTGCATAAAATCTCTCAAAGCTTCATCTTTATTATCACTATCTCTGTAATCCGGGCTGTGAACTTTAACTTCCTGAAAAACACAAATTTCATTTAAATTTTTAGATTTTTGTAATCACTTATTAAATCCAATAATCTAAAAAAGACTCATAAATAAAAACAAAATGCATCTACACTAGTTTTAGCTTCTAGAATATACAATAGTTTTTTTACTTTTCAGATTTTTTATACAATTATACAAAATACACCTGACACCATGCAGAAACCCTGAAAAGTGCTATAATGCATGCAGAACTAAGATACAATAACTTAGATAAAAGTGGTCTGAGAAAATTAACTCCCCTTCCTTTTACAAGATTTGAAGATTTCTTAAATTTATCATGTCTGTAAAACAGGTAAGAAAAACACTCTCAGCACTTTTGCAGAAAAGCAGGCATTCTTGATACGCTACTGGAGGAGAATGAGCATTGATAATACATTTTACTTTACATCATTTGCATTAAACTGCTACACTGTGTTAAATTGCCTCTTTAATAATTGTTTTGAAATTGTTGCTTGTTATTGAAGTATGGTAAATTAAATTCAAAAATTTTCCTTGTAGGGACTCTAGGATTAAATTAATTTAAAAAAATGGACAATTCCAATGAGTGGCAGTCCTCAAAAAGTTTCATCCCTAAAGATTTTAAAATAACAATGCGATAAAACCTCGTTTATCCGGACCAAAGGCAATCTGTAAGAACACCAATTTGGATAATCCCTGTAATATGGATAGTAAGCAAAATACATTAACAAGTAAGCAGATTTATCACTAGTTACAGAAATATTGTTTATTAGATAAATATAATATATTGCATGACCTATAAGCAGGTGTTCTACATTTAATCAAAAATAAATAAATAAAATAAAATAAATAAATAAATAAAGAGAATCATTTATTTTAAGTATTTCCATTTTAATGATATGCGAAAAAAAATCATTTAAAATAGATTTTACAATCTACTTACCCTAATATTGACTTCTATAATACCTGGATCATTGCATACAGATTCAATGAAGAATAGTTTAAAGCCATATTTTTCACAAACATAATCATAAATTAAATTTCTTCTGTCTGTAGTTGAATTTGTTGCATCATATACCTAAAAAAACATTTAAGAAAACTTTACACAGATTGGATTCAATTTTATTAACATTCATAAGACACCTTACATGTTTCATCAAATCAGACAAATTCAGTTCAACAGTCAAAATAATAAGATGAAAACATTAAATATGGTTTTAAATAGAGCAAGTTGCTAATGTTATTAACTTGACATTTTCTATTTTAATTATCCAGGTTTGTACAAAGCATTTTTTTATCTTTACATTTCCTCTCTTTGGTTCCTGGCCTTTGAAAATATCACAGCAAATTTAGGGGGTGAAAAAATCATTAATATGTGAGTAGAGAGAATTTCCCTAATCGCTTGCACCACAGACATGCTAATAATATTATTACAGCACTTAAGCTAAATAGTAATTAATTTTTAATTCCACTCTTTTTTTTTAATTCCAATTTTAGGCGAAAATTTTGCATAAATTCTTAAATTTAGGAGCAAAAATTCTTGCAATACTTTAAATTTGAATTTCCATACCAATTGAAAAATATGGTTTTTCAAATGTAAGATGAACATTGCTCATCTCTTTATAGTAAATGAAAGTAAGGTTTCAAAGAAATTCTGGAAGGAAGTCTGTGGCGGACCTGCGCCCAGGAGAACCCATAGCACCTACAACATTGAAATTTTGTACAAAATTACTTTGAACCTTGGGGGTGTGCACCTGGGGTTTTATTTTTTTAAATTCGAATTAGTTTTTTCGTAATTAACTTTTAGGGTTCAAATTTTGGGTAAATTGCCTATTCTTGCCTATTAAAGGGGTGAAAAATTACTTGCACATACTATTATGTATCATTGGAAAGGGTAGAATTTTCCGTGTTCTGCACAATTTGTTTCAATGCTCTAACTTAAATACAGCAGGAGTTATTTGCGTTTTTAGCTCGAACTGTTTTAGGCTTAGCTAAAATTTAGGCACTACTTTCTTTATTGAATCTATCAGTACAAAGCGAAGGAATTGTCCCACAGTTTTCTTTTTGACACCACTGGAAAGAGTGACTTTTTTTACTCCAGATCTAACTCGACCTATGGTCAAAAAATTAAGTTTCTATCTCCAAAGGAAAAAAAAGTTACAAGCTGTTAAAAATAAAGTTTGAATATCATTTCCATTAAAATTATTGATGTTTTATTTGGCGTTTCCATAGTTACGTCTTTTCGATTTGCATGTTTCTTCTTTCTTATTCACAAACTTCAAGGTTTTCAATTTTAACGGGAAATCTTAGGCTAAACTCAATTTACGCCCCGAGCTAAAGAGCCAAATATATTACTAGAAACCACGAATATGAAAGCGACTTTTCAAACGTACAAAACTGCAGTTTTGCAATGCTAAGGAGCCCCTTATCCCTTACGGCTCTGCAAGTTGGTACAAGTTATTTTGAAAATCGGGGAATGGGTGCTTTTTGATAATGCTCATAATGCGTTTTTAAACTGTTTCTTTTAAATTGACGATTTAAATCGTTGCGAATCAAATACGATTGAGAAGCAATCTTTGGGGGCTGGTGAGCGTTAGCGAGTAGGGAACAGAGCCCCCTAGTTAACTAAAAAATAATTAGAATGTCTATAATGAATAAAAGAGAGAGGGGGAGGGGGGAGACTCAGCAGTATTTTTTTAGCACATTTTGTATTCCGTTTCTTTTTATGGTTTTTTGAAGGAAAAGATTTTTTTTTTGACTTCAATCATGGCTTTCTTCCACATGAATCACTTTAAGTTCTTCTTCTCTCTTTCTTCTGATAATTTACTACTAACTTTTCATACTCCATGCATTATTCATCAGTGGTTAGAATTTTATTTAATACAGTTCACACTCATTGTAAAGTCAAATAACGCACACACGAAGTCTATCACTATAGGGAGAGGTCATGTACAAGATAGTGCATGCTATTTAGTCCATTTTTAAAAATGCAGAAATAATTTTGACAAGAGATTCATTCTTGCGGATTCATTCATTTAAAAAAAGAATCAAGAAACTAAGTTAACAAGTTAGAAATTAAAAAAAAAAGCAATACTAACCACAAATTACACATAACTTTAAAATAATACATTCAACAACATAATATATAGCAAATAACTGAAATAAATCATTTATTTTTTAAATCATAAATCATATGGTTTGCTTTTGTTTCGTTACAGATATTATCGAAGTACACTTTCTCCTCTTATATAATGTAGAAGCATTCCGCCTTGAGTTTTTAAAAAAGTATAATTCATAATGTTTATACTTTGAGTGTTGTTTTCATCATTTCTTTAACTCTTTCACCATCATCATAATACTTTTTTCAACGAAAATATTTTACCTTTAGCAACATGAAATGGTTAAATATTAATTTTTGACACTTAAAACATCGAAACTTATTAATTTTGGGCATTATAAAGGAATGAAAAGTTCCATTTGGAGGCTATAACAGCATTGAAATAACATTGCATCCATAGAATAGGAAACAAGACCATATTATAAATAGTTCACATATTTTTACTTTTATCAAATTATAAATTAATTCAGTCATAGATTTTTGCCTTACATGTTTAAGTTGAATTTCTAGAATATCTGTTCTTGCGACTCACAATGTTAAATTGATAATTAAAATACTTAACAGCAAAAATGTACTACAGATTGAAACTGCAATATATACATGAATTGTAATAAAAAATACATATTTTGATATGACTTCAATAAAAAAAAAAAAAAGCAGCATTCAGAGGGTTAAATTACTCATGAATAACCTAAGACTCAAATTAAAATACTACAGAATACATGTAGAATAACCATTTATTTTATAATTCATATTAAACAATTTATTTAGTTTTTTAACAGAATTTACTTACTGCAACTTCTCCCTCCGTCAAAAGCCATTGACAAACATCTTCTAATGCATCAAGGGCACATTTACTAAAAAGACAAACCAAAACAGTGTTAATCCAGAATAACATTAAAACAATTGAAAGGACAACGCACTGAGAAAACAAGATACCATTCATTAAACTTAGTAAAATATGAATTAAAAGTCAAAAATTTATTTAACTTAATTCTTAAATTTAGTAACAATTGTTTCAATAAAAAGAAAATGTGCTGTTTGCAGCTACTTTATTAAAACAGAATTCAAAATTTAAGAGGCAGCATAGTTAAAATATACATGCCACATAATGTTATTGACTCCCCCCCCCCCACTCTCCACAAGCAGGTGAGGTTACATACTACCAGTTTAGGGGAGGGGGGCATGCTGAAGAATGCCTCCCCCCATAAATGAGTCAACAATTCGTCCAGGAATAAGGCACCTACTAAGGCTATAAATTATAATGCCATAAATTAATTTAATAAACAATGAAAAGAAGTAGTACTTCAAATATTGACTTTCTAGTCTGATTAATGAATTGAAAACAATACTTCAATCTATTAAAAAGTTTATTCATATAGGTCTTGAACAAAATGTGGACGGATACTATTGTCAACACTTTGGGAGGGACCTGCATTACCCTCCTCTTGTACCTGTGCCTGCTCAAAATAAACTAAACATTTTACTATTTCAAAAATTCAAAAGTTAAATGCAGTTTTTCAACTAATCTCACAATTTTAAATTTTCTGATCTGTGGTTTTTTCTTATTTCACAGAAGTATTAACAAGAAACATTCAAAATCTACGCTATTTCTTAAATTGTGGTGCAAAATTTTTACTTAAATCACCTCAGGTTTTTTAGGTAAAAGATTCTGAATTCTTCCAGATAGACACAAGTGTTTAGTACTTTATAACTGCTCAAGAAAAACCTTTAAATATTCAACTCAAAATATCTTTTAACAAATACGTTCCATGTAAAACATTGCGTTACACAAAGTCTGTCAAACAGTCAGGCAACAGTTTGTCAAGCATTAGATCAGGAGCTACACAGATTTAATTTCCACCCACAGCCTAAAGTTTTTTTTGAGCTGCTCAAATTTGAACAAAAGCTTCCAAATCAAAAACTGAAAACATGAACTGACCTGAGATGTTTCAGTAAGATCTTTGAAACAGTAAACTTTCTTTGAATTAGTTTATTTACTGTTGTTATTTAAGGAAAGACATACATATAGATCAACAAACATATTTCCCCCTTCTCATAAGCATATTACTTTAAATTAATATGAAATATTTGTTGAACAAACAATTTTGGAGTTTTTGCTTGTAAGGATCTTTTTTTTTGGGGGGGGGGGGGGGCGGGGAGTTGTTTTAACAGTCATCCAAAGGGTTCCACATGTTTTCGTCCATAGCAAAAAAAAAAAAAAAAAATATATATATATATATATATATATAATAATAATAATAATAATAATAAAAGTGAAAAATATTGAAAAGACGACTGGCATGGTTCTGGAGTGATCTTATGGATATGAATTTATTTTTTATTTTTACTTTGACAACTGGAAAAAATTTCTATCATGTTGAACATCGGAATTGTCTCTTTTTATATGGATTTCAAAGTAAGATAATTTTGTTATTGGCAGGTACTGTCCCGTGGATGGCTAATTATCGGAACTTGTTTTCCTAATTAGTCGAGGCGAAACCCCCTGCTTTTAGTTTTAGGTTTGAGCTCTTGTTTATTGTTTATAGTTTAGCAAGTGGTGCATTTGCCTAATGTTACTCTATATTGCATGTACTGGAGCTTAAACATTCTCTTTTAGTTCATAGTTAAAAAAAATTTTTTTTGTTCTTTTGACTATAATTAATGAATCCTCCACGGCTGATGCGCTCTGGATTCATACTTTATCTTTTCCTATTTAATAGCTATTTGCAATTTTCCTTTTTATCATCATTATTTTTATATAATTTGTTTAATATTTGAAATTTTGTTTGCTTATTATATATATATATATATATATATATATATATATATATATATATATATACAGTCGAACCTCCATATATCAAACTTCCACATATCGAAATTTTCTATATATCGAAATCCCAGCAAATTTCTATGTTCATTACATAGAAAAATTGTTTCTATATATCGGAAAAATCTCTATATATAGATTTTTTTTTTGAGACATTCGTAGATTTTTTTTCTTCTTTAGACTGTTTGTCTCATGAAAAATGAAGGTTAGGGGAGAAAATTATGTTCTCTAAAGGTTGCTACGAAACTCATAAGGAATTTGGGGTTGAGGGGTGTGTAGATAGGTCGTTGTTTCGTTCTAGAATTCTTAAATTCCCTCAAGTTTATTCAAATATCTTAGTTGTAACCAGTAACATTGTAAAATCAGTTTCAAGTCATCCCTTTTGTCTGTTGATTATCATTTTAGCTGAAGTAAAAATCATTCAAGTTAAGTAGATTATTTTTTAAATTTTCTCTTGATTTGTCAAAACGAAAATCCCCTAATGATGTGGATCAAGTTGAATTGCCGAAGAATGAAAATGTAGGAAGGTGCAAAAATGTAATTTCTGTTATTTTTTTAATTATTAACTTTCATTTAATCTGATGCTCCTATAAATTAAAAATTAGGTTTCATACACGAAAATTAGCTTTAATTTTAATGTTTTAAGAGATTTTTAGGATAAAATAAGATCGTTTCTATATATCGAAATTTCTATGTATCGAATTTTTTTACGGCAATTTGCTACTTCGATATATGAAGGTCCGACTGTATATATATAAATTAATAAATGCAAAATAAATAAATAAATAAATAATAAATGCACTTTAATTTTAAACTGTATCATTAATATTTTCTAAATTAATTATTGCATACAGAAAACATTTCGGCAAGAAGTTTTATTTTGTATGATATGAGTTTTGAGCATAAGATCAGAGTTCTTTATTTGAAAACAAGCTGCCTATTATAAACCCTACCTTAAGGTTAGAATACAAAAGATGGAACATGGAAAAAATTATTTAATACTTACTTTCGGATAGCCATTGCTATCACATTATCTGGGCGAAAGAAATCATGGCTTTTATATGCTTCAGTAGCTAACCTTCGATATTCACCAACATTGAATACTGTAGAAAAGAGAAAATATAAAATTAAAAAAAAAAATCTATAAGCATTTTGTTATTCAAATTCAATCAAAAACATTTACAGGGAAAAAACTATAAAAATGTATTTTACATTTAAACTGATGCACTATTACTATTTTGTCAATCAACTGTTGCATAAAAAAAAGAAACACTTTAGCCAAAAAAACGAGCTGATGTGTGCCTCACATGACTTCCTTTTACTCCAATTTAATGTCATTTCCCCATTATTGGTAATTTTAATTTGATTCAATAGTTTACTCTCTAAATATCACCAACAGTGGCCAAATTGAAACCAGATAAAAAAAAAAAGCCAAGTTTTGTCGCCAAGTTGGCGACAAAACATGGCAACCAAAAGACTGGCGATATATCGCCAAGTGTCCGCCAAATTGTAACACCACTAGAGTTTACATCGAAATTAACAATGATTTCCCCCCAAAAAGGGGCAAAAGATCCCCTTAGAAACACTCGAATGCACCAAAAAGGGGAGGTGCACAACTAGACCCCACTAGGAGTCTACATACTAAATTTCAACTTTCTAGGACATACTGTTCTTGAGTTATGCGATATACATCCGCATATACGTACATACAGATGCCACAAGAAAACTCGTTGTAACTAACTCTGGAATCGTCAAAATGTATATTTCGTATGTCTATGTGTTCTTAGGCACTTATCCACGTGTGGTCGAGTCGAAAAAAAAAACTCAACATTCATTTGGGGGTGAGCAAAATGGAAATCAAGGTCGATTTTTGAGTGACATTTTTTTCGCCAATACTATACTTCCTTTTTTTGTAAAAGGAAGCAAAAAAAAAAAAAAAACATCAGTGAAGTAATGGTAGTAATTTTTGTCTTGATTACAATGATATATATATATATAAGCTCTATTTAACCTGCAATAAATATTACAAAATAAAAGCAGCTCTTTAATGCCTAAAAGTGGAAAGACAACTTAAAAAATGAGCTGTATCAGATTCATTAATGAAAATAAATTTATTTATGAACCTGTTTGAGGACAGGGGCGGATCTAGAGGGGGGCCATGGGGGCCATGGCCCCTCCCAAAGCCTTGTGATTGTAGGAATGTTTTTAAGAAAAAAAAAAGAAAAAAATATTGTGAGAAGATAACAAAATTTAACACATGTGTTTTACTGAAAAAGAAGTATAAGACTTAATTTGGAGATAAATTATATCCCTATCCTAAAAGCAAAACTTTTATTTCCAAAATTTTTCTCCAACTTTTACATCATTTCTTGATTCCAACTACAGACACTTGGACAATCTCTAAATGCTACTGTTCTCAGAGTATACCTATTGTTCACAAGACCAAAGAGAGCCTAAATTTTCGTTTTTATGGCTTTATTTCGAAATTAGGGGGAGAACCTCCTTTTCCCATGCGTTTTCACAAATGCCTTGATATGTAGCGAAAAATTGCATTCTAAGTCTTTTATTTGGAAAAAATGTCAACGGAAACTAGCTTATCCAGCACTTATCACTTAACTTGCTAAAATGCAACATTACAAACGATTTTTGAAATCCCTCCCTTCTTAGTTTATATCGTGATGATAGCTTTAAAAGGAGGTTTTTGGAGGAGCTCACGAATCTTCCATCCCTTTTCTAAAATACGTATAAATATAGTCTCAAAGGCAAAATATTTCTAGGAAGGAAGGATTCCAAGCACCTTCACACTTCCTTTAATGTTAGCAGACATTACCTAAAGGTGCATTTTTAGGCTGGCCAGCTGAAGAGTTAGAGAAGAGCACCCCTCCTCTTCTAACTTCTCAATGTATAATGACAGAATATTTTGGTTTCTTAGCTTTATTTTCAAAAAGTATTTTGGAGGCAGCGCCCGAACCCTGACTTTTCTCCGTACATCATCAAAAATAGACGAAATGCGTTTTTAGTTTCCTAATTTTCAAAAATTACTCGGAAATTTAAATTTTTAAACATTTTTGAAGAAGATCCCTAAATCCACCCTCTCACCTAATGTCTCGATACCCCAAAAATTGAATTTTTAAAACTTCATTTTAATAAAATTTTTGGGGAGTTCAGAGTTTGTTCAAAACTTTCGGATGGCCCCTCCCAAAACAATTGGCTGGATCCGCCACTGTTTGAGGATATACTATAAGACTATGCTTTGGTTGTGACATACTGAACAAGCTTAATTGGTGATAACTAAATCACTTACTGTGCAAGTTGATGTCACATATCACCCTTATTCACACTGGTCAAGTTAGTCAACCAACCAATATTAAACAAGGTTCGACTAACTAAAAGAACAATTTTGTTACAATTCAGACATGTTCAGTTTGAATTTCCCACGGGAAAAAAAATAACTTGAGATCAGGTGGTTTCAAGATACAAAGGTTCTGATAAGGTTATAGTAAATGCTATTGGAACCAAGTCGAAGAGGTAACACCTTCTTTCAACTAAAAATATTCTACATTAACTTTGCTGAACATTTTATTGTAAATTTCTCCCATACATGTAAATACTTGAGCTTTACTTTTGTAAAAATGAGGAAAAGTGGTTTTTCTCTCCTCCAGTGACAAATTAATACATACTGAAATAAGGCCTTTAAAGGATTTTTTTTGGGGGGGGGGATGCTAAAGTTCCACAGCCCCTCTGAAGTTAGTGCCCTGGAGATAGTTTCAGCTATGCACGGCCAAGGGCGCCGACATGCAAAAATTAATGAGGGACCCGGATTTCACCTTGGGGGGGGGGAGGGTCTGGGGGACATGGAAATTCCCTCAGTAAAAAGGGACAAATTTTTTCCACTTTTGTACCATGAAAATACCATTTAACGTATTTTCTGATGTTTGTAATTTGCATGAATTATAGCAATATGTGACACAGTGTTTTTAAGACACAGGAATCTAAAAATTGTTATGCAAATTTTCTGGTTCGGTTAGACCATGTCCATTGTCTTAAGGACAGTTTTACAGTTCAATTTTGTGGAGTGCAGTGGATACATATTGCTTGTGGCTGTTAGTCTAAAATCATTTTTTTTTTTAAGTCCACCAAACTTCCCCCTTATATTTGATGCAATGCACTCTAAGCAGTCCTCTTAAATCCAGAAAAGGCAAGTCTAGGCATACAAGAACATCTTTTAGTAAATTAGATAGGGTCTTTGTCTTGATATATAGAATTTCATCAATGCCTAAGTCCCTTCTCATTGACACTCAAGTAAAAAGAAACTGTTCCTCAAGTAAAGCACTGGCCCCCTTCCTACTAAAAAAAGACACACCCACACACAAATTATTGGGGGGGGGGGCGAGCCCCCTCAAGCCTCATGGAGTTGGTGCTAGTGTGTATGTTTGTTCAGACATGAAAGTGCCAGTTAGTGAAAAAAGCAGACCTTTATGCAACAAATATTGTACTTACAACCAGCACAGAGAGATATATGCATCAAATCTTTTCTAAATGCACTAAAAAATACTTTGTATGATAAAATTAATTAATGAAACAAATCTAAAACTACCATTTGCTTAATAACAATTAAAATAAAGAGAAATAAATAAATATATATACACAAGAAATAAAACGAGCTTTTTTATGGTAGCACATGCTAACAAAACTCATAACTTTCAAAATATTTGCAGGATGCAAAAGGATTGAAATCTTAAACACCGCGTCCGCGTTCGGTTTTCGGCCCACACGTGTTCGATGTTGGTAAGCTTAGAGAGAGAGAAAAAAAGAGAGATAATACTTATGTGTTTAAAAAAGTAAAATGTTTTGTATGTTATTCCTGTAAGCTACTACTAAAAAGCTCTACCCCCTTTCCGTTTTCGCCACAACTTAAGGTACTTTGGTCAATCTAAAGAAAAACACAAGAAAGCCTGTAAAAAAGGCAAATTTTCGGGGAAACAGGGAAAAATTTCATGCCAGGATGTTGCAAATGGTAGACAAAATTTAGCAGCTAATGCAGTAAAAATTACTGTAATTTCTGGCAGAAAAGCCCCTTCCCCGCAAAAAGGTCCAGAAACGCCACGACTAAAAACTATGGTTAACTCAACCATGGAATATCAGGGTAGAAAAAATACATATTAAAAAGAAAGAATAGAAAAAACTTGGTGTATATACTCACCCGTGGATTGACTGACAAAATTGAGGAAAACTCCAAAAATTCGTGCTTAAATCGAACCACGAACTTTAGAGGAAAATAGGAAACGTTTCATAGCCGTTTTTTTCAAATAAAGTCTTGAAAAAAAAACAGAAAATGAAGTTTTATATCATATTTACGATCCAGAATGTGCAATGTTCGTACTGATGTATGAAAAAGTTCGCATTCGCGAATCCGATTTTTGTTAAGTGTTGCTTTCATTCTGAATTAACATCAATAAAATAAGGATTTTTTTTTTTTAGCTTCTCATAACATTCTTTTCCTTAAAACAAGCACCAATTTACTCGCAATCAACAGCACCGATAAATCGCGAACAGGGAATGTACTGTTTCCCGCATTTTTTGAACAGTTGGACTTTTACTGTAATTAACGCTTTTAGTTAACAATTAAAGAAATTAATGATCAAATCAGAGAATGTGTTATTTGTTTCTTTATTGTTTAATCGTCTAAAATCAGAGCGATAAAAAAATATCAATCGTAAATGCGCCGCATCGGTAGAAAGGTCGCACTTCCGCAAATTAAACTTTTTAACATGCAAACATCGCGACGCTTCTTCTGGAAAATATGAATACAAAAGTTTTTCTTTTCATATATGCATAAGTGGTGGTAGTTTGCTATCCAATTTTCCCCATGACCCAATGGTTGCGATTTGTTGGTTCAACGTTCATGCTTTTCATTCAAGTTCATAACTGTGGTTTAATATTTAATGAGGCATACGGCACGGGCACAGAGTATAAAACCCAACTTTGCTCCAGAGCCTTTGGGTCCTTTTGGCTTTTTAGAGTCAGCTTTGGATTCGTACACCGTCACGGGCACGCATCGCTTTAACTCGTTTCACGTACGTCCCTTATTCAAAACAGTAACTTTTTAAAGCCTTACCTCTAGTTTTTATGCCAATCCAGTTGAGATAATGAGTTAACTTTTTTGAAATGTATGTCTTTCCTCTAGCAGGTAATCCCACCATCGCAATGACATGAGGTAAATTGACATAATTTGTTCGATCACCTAGAAAGTAAAAAAAAAAGTAAATATTTTACAAAGACATTGAAGTGGGATTGAGAATTTGCTAAATAACATCGTTTCAAGTGGTTCTGATTTAGTCATACGCTGAAGCCTCCCTGTAACAAAATTAATAGATTCCAGTCCTAGTTTCAACAAAACAAAATGAAAAAGAATTTTCTTTCCAAGACTCTCATTAAAAAAGAAATTTTTTTTGAGAAGATTTATTTCTAAATTTTGCACTTTTTAATATAATTTAAGCATTTGAGCAATCTTTTGAGCAAATGAATGTCAATAATTTTATTAAAAGGTCGTGTTATATAACAGTCGAACTTTGTTCAAGTTCCGTTTTTGTGATTAAAATGTTTGGGAAGGATTAATTCTGTAATTTTGAACTTGGAGGTAAATGGCTCACTAGTCAGACACATCTGAAAGTATCATGCAAAACTGATTCATTTCATTGTGAAAACATACGAAACATTTTTACACAATACGCGTTACGACGAATAAAATGAAAATACCGCTCCCTTCCAAGAAAAAAAAATATTTTAGTAAAACATTCATTTTTATTAAAACAATATTCTTTTTTGAAGCATCGAAATTAATAATTTTTGTAATCTTGAAACAAAAACAAAAAAAATTTCGCTATCGAAAGAAATAAGAGAAAAAGACTCGTACTACGGCGATTCAAAAAACGCTTTGCATAAAACTCAAAGCATATACATACCTACACAATATCGAATATCGAAAGCTTGCATATAATGCTTGCGACCGTTCATGTTATGTTTCTATTTGAATAGAACAACTTCCAACAACTTACAAACGCAGAGCCAAATTCTCGGAAGGAAAACTAATTCTTTTCCGGACTGTCAACGTGTCAACACAGAGGAAGTGGGTGAAACACAAACAGGTGATGAAAATTATGCATAAAGTAAACCTTTTCCTCTATCCCACACCAGTCGCCAAAGAATTTGAATTCTAAATCAGTTTAGAATAAGACAGAGAACACAATACACGCTAAGAGAAATCAAGTGTGTAACGACCTTTAAATTAATGGAAAGGTCGAGCATAACAAGAAAAAAAAAGTTATTTTGGCAACTATCTCACATCTTGGAATCACATGAGAAAAGCTCGTTCACGTTAATGAATGGTTCAGAATATTTTGAAAGGATATACTTTTCTTTTGCAAAATTCATCAAACTTAAAAAGAGTGATATGAAGCCTGTTCAAATACTTCGCATACGACTTTCCCTTCTCCTTTTTTTTCAAATTCACAGTAATATATATATTCATATAATAATAAGGAAAAATCATAATTCTTATTATATATAAATGTATTATATTTCTAGGGGGGGGGGGGGGTAGCAAAGGCTACATTACTGACAGTTTCAGGGGACTGTTTTGGGGGGTTAAGTTCTTTTTTGGGGGGTTACATTCTTCGGGATGGATGCTTCACAGCTTATAAGAGGGAATGTCCTCGTCAAGGGGGGGGGGGGGGAACTCCAGGTTGAGGGTCGTAATGCGACAGCTTGTATGCTTTTTATTAACTTTTAAACAGGTTTTACTTGAAGGATTTTTTAAATAGCATGAAATTGTTGTATGACGCGAACATTCAGAGCTACTATATGGTGGGGGGAGGGGGGATAATGGCGCAACCTGGCGCTATTAGAATATTAGGGGAATATTTTTCAAGATAGATTTTTTTTTTCGGACAGTTGAGTTTTGATTTGACTTACGCGAGGAATGCGTTCCATGACCCTTCGCGTAAGTCGAAATTGGAACGTTGTGGAAAAGAGTATGCATACGATTTTTTTTATTAACCTACCCAATTATTTAGATATTTTTAAACACCCCTCAGACAGACCATATTACCGTTTCCTACATAAAGGAGCGGAATTTTTATTTTTACAAAAACTGCATTATTCAATATAAAATACTGTTACGATGCACAAAATCAATGATCAGTGAGGGAGAGAGACTAAGTAAATCAGTACGGTAAGGAGTAATAATAAAACTAGTGCTGTACAGTAGATACAATTGTTATATTTATAACCTAAAATTGAAGACAATAATATATGTTGCGCAATCAGATCGTTATTCTAATGCATTTGAAAATACAGTTATCCGCCTTTACTTTTATAACGCTCCCATCTATATCTATGGTAACACCCCTCTCCTTTCATACTGTTTGCATTTTGCTAACACACTACTCTGTAAACTATATATTAAAACTTAGTGCTGAACTTTTACGGATAGCCTTTTCTTGACTTTTAATTGTACGTATAGAAGATTTACTCATACCTAATTGTCGCGCTGCTTTGATCCACTTTTTAGCTGTTCAACCGTATTAAGAATCTTTACCCTTTCTTAAGTGTGGTCACAAATTTTCTCCTTCCATCTTCACAAACCTTATATGAAACAGCGTGCTTAGGTGTAGCAAGATGTCATCACCTTTCATATTTAAAATTTAAAAAAAATAATGAAAAATGTGGATAGTGGTTAGTTATACATATTAACAAAGCGATGTTTGGACTAGCGCAGTGTGGGAACTTGAGCAGTCAGTGATGCTAAAAGGGTAAGTATATTTGCGAAACAAATATTTAGTTGTCAACAACGAAGCCAATACTTAGCACTACGATTCGTTTTCGAAAATGTTCGTGTTGTGGGCGAGTAATTCGCGTTAGCTCTAAATTTTGTTACTAGTGGAAAACTAGCATTACAATCATTTCGTAGTCGAATAGCGTTGTGGCGGGAGTTGACAGAAAATGTATTTTTTTGGAGAAAAATTATATTTGAAATCATTCAACAAGTGTGTTCTTCCAAAGAAGTCCAAATGCAAATACATAAAATACAAATGCTTAAGCAGTGCCGTCGCTACGGGGGCTTGGGGCGGTTCCCAACGGGTGTCACCCGTCTGAGGGCTGACACCGAAAGTGGGATTGCAAGTTTTTGAAAAATATGAAGCTAAAATGCATTTCTACGGCCACAAATTTTTTCCACCTGGACGCCCTCCTTCCTACCCCACATCATGGAGTGAGGACTATACTCAAGATTAGGTTCATATTGTCAATAATTAGACCTAGTAGTGACTTTCTCTTATACCAAAAAACTGTACCCCATTATCTTTCCCTGTGTTTGAGGTACGTTTGACATAATTAAGGGGCCATCAATTGCATACACCCCCTTACTTTTTTTATTTCTCTACGGCCTATTGTACGAATTTGCGCTTTGTTGGAAATGCAATTATGCTTAATTACATTAACAACCCAGAACCCACACAAGGAGGTGTCTGCAATTGCATTTCACTTGTTCCATCCAGTCCTTCCCATCCGCCCAGCCAAGTTATTTACATGTTTACAATTACTACATTACTTTAAAACGTTTCTACTTTTGAACAGAGAGGTGGACAGGGGGGGGGGGGAGCCGGGACACATGTTGGTCCGAGCCTGAAGGGGCCCCCAAGATTTTTAAACTGTGGGATGAAATATACTTAGTAAATGATATTGAGGGGGGGGGGGCGTAAAAGTCATCTGTGACAGGCCTCAAAATTTCTGTGCACGCCCTAGCTTTAGAACACAGGTTTGAAGTTGGAATAACTCAGTTTTCGTATTGATGATCAGGTTTGGGGTCAAAATGTCGCTGGGCCCAAAATGTCGCCAGGCCAAAATGTCGCCGGTTCAAAATTCGCTTCGTTAAAAATGGGACTGGACTAAATGAGTTTCTTGATATATTCTAAAAATTTCTCCCATTTTGATTCGTAACGCTAGGCTGTTTTTCAGCAAGCAAATAGAATACAAGCAAACGCACTTTTCCATTTTTTACGTTATCTCATTTCTTGTGACTCGCTATCTACTAACTGTAATCCACAACCCTAAATTAAACATTAAATTTCTTGAAAGCAATCACGTTGATTGAAATTGGCGTACTGGGTCACTTTTGAGGTCCATCGGCTTCCGCGTATTGTCCGTTTTTCATAAGAAGACACTTAACTCCACCCTCGTCACGTGGTAACCGGTGATTCTATTTGGCTGTTTTCGGTAGAAGGTATATTCGGATCATAGCATTTTGTTGTAAAAGCAGCGGTTTTTAAATTGTAAGAATAACTAAAATGACAACAGACAAGTGAAGCAAGTGATATAGAGAACACAGACTTTTTTGCACATTAAAATGCACGCCCAAGTTAAGGCTGTCTGGTTTGTCTCCTTTAGAAGCTCGTGGATTGCGTACCGATCACCCATGCGTAAAATGGAACTCTGCGTTGGAGGAGGCGTGGCGAAGTGCCTTCTCGTGAAAAACGGACAATACCCTGGAATCGACTTGATTCATTACCCGACCCTCTCAACTTCAAACTTAGACCATTGAGTCAATGATCTAAGACTTCAAACAATCCACTTTAGACAAAAACAGCACCCAGCACATATCATCTAACATCCAGTCCCGGTATTCATTTGAAGTTTGACGTCTTAAATTCAAATGATATTTTCGCAATTATGACTGCGATTGGAGTCATTTGTAGAAAAAATAAACCCAACGAATAGAGTCCTATCACATTTCGAGATTACGAAAAACATAATTTGAATTTAAGACGTAAAAATTCAAATAAAGGCCAGGGGCTGGATTTTTTTTTATCAGTCTTTTTTACGGGAAAGCAGGATAACATGAGAACAAAAAATTCTACTGAGCGAAATCTGTACAGTGGAGGAATTTTTTAAAAAAAGACCCTGAGATCTTAATAAGTCTACTAAAGATGAATATATATACAGTCGGACCTCTATATATCGAAGTAGCAAATTGCCGGAAAATAATCCGATGTATAGAAATTTCGATATATGGAAACGATCTTATTTTATCATAAAAATCTCCTAAAACATTGAAATTAAAGCTAATTTTCGTGTATGAAACCCTATTTCTAATTTATACGAGCATCGGATTAAATGAAAATTAATAATTAAAAAATTAACAGAAATTACACTTTTGCGCTTTCATACACCTTCATTCTGCGGCAATTCAATTTGATCCGCAACATTAGGGGGATTTTCGTTTTCACAATGTAATCGGAGAAAAGTAAAAAATTATTCTACCTAACTTGAACGATTTTTACTGAAGCTAAAAAGACTAGGAATGATAATCAACAGACAAAAGGGATAAGTTGAAACTGATTTCACAGTGCTACTAGTTAAAACTAAGATTTAAAATAAACTTGAGGGAATTTAAGAACTCCAGAACGGAACAACGACCTATCTACGCACATCCCTCAACCCCAAATTCCTTATGAGTTTCGTAGCAACTTTTAGTGAACAGAATTTTCTCCCGTAACCTTCAGTTTTCCTGAGACAAACAGTCAAAAGTGGAAAAAACAAAATCTACGAATGTCTCGAAAATAATTTCGATGTATAGAGATTTTTTTGATATACAGAAACAATTTTTCCAAACATAGAAATTTGCTGGGATTTCGATATAGAGAAATTTTCGATATGTGGAAGTTCGATATATGAAGGTTCGACTGCATAAATAATATTTTATTATTCCCCACTAATATCATAACAGTTATTAAAAACTAAACCTGCTTAAAAATAAATGTAAAAAAGTAAGCAAATCTTGTGAAAAAGCGGGAATTTCAATACAATTTGGGAAAGAAAAAAAAATGTTCCACATTCTGAATCATAAGCTAGAAAATGAGATGTCACAAGCATAAACAAGGCAATAACAGTGAAAGATATAAAAACATAAGATAAGTGTGACATTACATCGTAAGGAAGCTAGTGATAATAATCAACGAAAAGCAAGAAAGATTACGTTGATAACGCTTTAGATAGGCTATATTTTGAAGGAAGTCAAATAAATCAAGGTTCTTTTTCCTCTGCTAATTATCCATTTCATTAAGATGATGATAAATTCAGCTCTCAAATATAGGGCACTGACAATTATTGCTCGTTTGTACAATAAGAAAGCTATTCACATCTTAGAGGAGCAACCGTTTTTAATTCTATGACCGCTTTGATTCATAAAAGAAGGAAAATAAGAAATAACGTTTATTGTATAAAAGATGCAGAATACTGCATACACGTATTTCGGGGTTGCAAGGAACCCCTTTTTCAAAGCAAAATTTGTGAGCTTATGGGTGAAATGACATCCGACAAAAGCAAAGAGGAAGATAAGCAAGCAGCTTATAAGTTAAAATAGCGAAACCTTTTTTTTTTCATTTTATTTTATGTGCACCCTCGAACTTGTGCTCGCCCTCGAACTTTTTTTCTTACTGCCCTGATTTGTCGACCCAAAAACAATTTTAATGTATATTATCTCGATTTTCAAAAGAGGATATTTATAACTTTAAAAAAGTTTTGTTTGCTTGTTTTTTCCTGATATTTTTGTAGTTCCAATCACCCTTTATAAAGCTTCAACATGAAGAATTTTACATCTATTTTTTAAATTTTCCTCCGAGGGACAAACCCCCCGGACCCCTTAAAGTTGTAGGTATTCTGTACTCCAATTGAAGGGGAGCCCTGTAACACCCTCTTGATACCATTGCATCTCTTAAAGGCATCTCTTTTCTTAATGTGTTTGCCTGCTCTAACAGGTGAGCAGGCAAACACATTAAGAAAAGAAAAAGAGGAAAAGCATAGTTTTATTTATTGCTTGAAAAAGACAACATACAGTGCGCGGGGGGGGGGGGGGGGGGTACTTAAAAATGGCCTTCTTCGGCACCGATAAACTAGTTGTTCGAACCCCTTTCGTTAAAGGGGGGGCCACATATCTGAAATAGCTTAGGGCCCCGTTAAGTCTAAATCCGGCCCTGCATACGTCTATGCACACGCGCGCCTACACGCACACACACACGTGATAGCGAAAAACATAATTTAAATTCACGATGTCAACATTTTAAATTCTTTTTTTTTTGTTTAATTTAACTTTATTTGCTCTCTCTAAAGCTTGCGCATTCCTTTATTTATGATTTTTTTACGTTCTCAAACCTGTGCGCCTTCGGTTTTTTTTTTTTCACTTTCAGGTTTCTCTCCCTTTTTTGCGCTCTTTGGTAGTTAAGGTTGGCGCCTTCTTGGGGGACCCAGTCTGCCTCTGGGGAGAGGTACAAGACATATTCAAGTACATTTCATAGATAAAACAACAAAATACATACACAGGTGCAACACTTTATTGTGTTTTCAACATCCAAGGGAGAAGCAGGCTCCGATTAAGATATCTAGGGGCCCAAGGTCAAATAATTTTTTTTGGGGTCCCCTGTATTCAAACTTTACAATTTTAGCCAATGGATAAAACAATTTTTGACATTTGGCGTCCCCTAAATGGACCCTAGGAGGCCACGGCCTATTCAGTAATCAGGCCCTCGGAGGAGGGACAATTGACTCCCCTGTAAGCATTTAAAATCCATTTTTTAGAGGTGGAAAACATGTGATGGTTGATATCTTCGCTTTTCGTAAAAAACTCAAGACATGTTAGTAGTATGAGAAAAAAAAAGTATTGTTTCTTTCTTCTTTCATCCGACTTTTTTGTCCTTGAGTAGGTCAAAGCAGTGGCGGATTTACCATGTTGCAATTGCGAGGGCCTCAAATGGAATCCTAAAAAGCATACAATTTTTTTTTTACGTAGTTCTGTTGATCTCTAAGGAAGAGGCCCGCAAAAATTCATCGGGACGGGTAACAAATCTGTAAATTTGTAATTAGGCTGAAGTTTAAGGTCATGTATTACAATTATTCGGCAGAATATCTGACCAACAGTTACATTGCAGAGAAATTCGGTAAATAAAACAAACAAATTAAACCAGGCCCGCAAGGTTGCCACCGATAATATGCAATAAAAAAGTAGCCTTCATTAAAATGAAAATAAAAACCTCACTATTTAAAAAAAAAAAACGCAAAATAATTTTACTATTTTTTTAAATTCAAATTTGGATTCCCCAGACTAAATAAGAGTGCAAGTAAAGATTTTATATCTGGAAACAAATAAATATACATTTACTAAAAAAAGTGATAGAACTCGCATTTTCTAATCTCGTAGTGCATCATTTAATCAAACTGCACAACAGGATGTGGAATATCAGCAAATCCATCAAGGAAATTGAATTCGCAATTGAAAAGAATAAATAGATTATCGATTAGTACTATTCTAGTTTTCTAGTACGAGTAGGAAAACCGTTTTTAGATGTAAAAAAAAAAAAAAAAATGAACGATATAAAATTCTCTATCGTCTGAAATGAATTTTTGAGTTGAGTAACATACGAATGCTACGCCTAAACTAAAATCAACTGCTTTTGTATACTAGAAATTTCTGAACATTAAAAATAAGAAAGAAAGGGAGGGGAAAAAGGGGGGGGGAGAAAAATCATTAAAAAAAAAAACTTTCTACCTTCAATTGAATTTGAAAAACTACACATTAAAATACTTGACTATCCACAAATGATGTCACGCTTTGAGAGCGTAGGGGTATGTGAAATTGGGATAAGAGACGGGAAGCAGGGCCGCCGAGAGAAAAGGAGGGCGAGCCTCTTGCCATACACGCTCAAGATTCGTATGGAAATTGATTGTGGACGAGCGGTTAGGCGACGTCACCACTGTGGCTGCTGCAATGGGTGTATTAAAAAGTTCCATCACACCTTTAGAGGATCGCTATGTAGCACTCGTGGTAAAAAAGAACAGAAAATTCCCTCCTGGAGGGATAGCTGCAAATTTTACAATCGCTACCGGTACGCATGTTTCTGCAAAAACAATCTCACGGTGAGTAAATACTGGTGGTTTGTACGCACGGAAGCCCATACGTTGCATCCAAGTTCAACCACGCCATCGTCGAGATATATTACGCTGGTGTAAGGAATATATTGGTTCGGATAGTCAAAATTGGTCTAGAGTGATGTTCTCGGACGAATCTCGTTTCAGTGTGACAAGTGATTCTGGTCACCAACCACTGTGGAGAGAGCGTGGAACACGTTATGCAAAAATTTGTTTGTGAACGGGATCGCAGGGCTCCCAACACATTTTAGCCATAGAAAAGGGTAAAAGAGGACCACTTTGAATCAAAAAGGGGACCAAAGAGGACCAGTTAGGAATAAAAAGAGGACCTTGAGAGGACCATTCATAGTTAAACCCAGGGAAGCACCAAAAGGCAAATTAGCTGCCTGGCACTAAATACATGAAGATAATTTGTTAATTAACCGTAATAATGATTTTTAATGATAAATCCTTATCACCTTCTGCACAACTGAATTTTTTATCCATTGAATTATATTATTTACACAAATATTCGAATGGGGAGGGGGGTGACAAGCAAGCATGTAACTGACCATCTTACAGAGTAACTTTAATTGTAAAATAAATTTTCTACTAATTAACAGGTAAAAACTGGCTAGTTAAAAATAATCACCTAAGTGAGTGATGAATTAGTGCATACCTAATAAAGACTTTTTAGATATAGTTATTACAGTAAACACCTTAGCACATAGTAGTTTACAAAATTTTTCACATAACCAGTTTAAAGAGAATTTATTTTAATATAAGGTACCGCAAGACAAGAAGCTATAGTTTAGAGGCCAGGAGGTCCCCTCCCCCTCTACAGCCCTTGGCTTTTACACATATTTCCAGCCTACATATGGTACGTTTATATACATATAAGAGTTTATGATCAAACACCAAAGCAGGAGGTAATTTCTGGCTACGCTACTGATTGACTAAATTCAAAAATATTAGAGGATTGCAAATCATTTATTAGTACGCTAAGTATCCAAATCATTTCTTCATATGTATGTATTAGTTGTTCTGGCACCAAAAAATATTGTAACTGCCTTCATGTATATATAAAAATTAGTGAGAAAGAAATTTTTTTTATTAAAGCTCCCACACCCAAAAATATACAAATGCGCTCAAGTGATAAATACACTGAATGTAAATTTGAGGCAGCTTTTACTGGATAACTTAATGTAATAAATAAATGGGTAATTTCAGATTCATAAAGCTATGTTTCCAAATTGAAAATACTCATTTTGAGTATTTAAAAAAAATAAGGATACAAAGTTTTAGTTTTTAAAAATAAAATTAAATAATATACTTTGAGGTAGCACATGTCAAAACAGCTTCCAATTTTCAAAAATAAAATTAAATAATATAATTTGAGGTAGCACATTTCAAAACAGCTTCCAATTTTCAAAAATATTAAAATAATTACAAGATTCAAAAGCATTGAAATCTTGAACACGAGAATCAAATTTTCAAGAAGTATATTCACTGTTGGCATAATTTCCAAAAAAAAAAAAAAAAAATCTCTAAAACTAAACATGACTAAAATTGAGCATAAAATATGCTAGTCTAGGATAGCATATGTGAAAATAACATTCGATTGAGCAAAATATCAAAATATTTACAAGATGCAAAAAGAGTGAAATCTCAAACAATAAGAAGCAATTCTTCGCGAAGTTCGAGTAAGTACAATGCTGCTATGGTTCCAAAAATAAGAAAGTTTATTATCTATTAAAATTAAACAAAAGATAAGCTAATCTACGGTGGCGTATGTCAAAATAACTTCCGATTGCCAAAAATATCAAAACATTAACAAGATGCAAAAAGATTGAAATCTCAAACACAAGCAATTTTCCGTGAAGTGCGAGTAAGTTCAATGTTGCCATGGTTTCGAAAAAAAAGTAGTTTATCTATTAAAATTAAACAAAAAATAAGCTAATCTACGATGGCGTACGTCAAAATAACTTCCGATTGTCAAAAATATCAAAATACAGTAGCCCCTCGTTATATCGCGCCTCGTTATATCGCTCATTCGGATATATCGCTCTTTTCTTCTGTCTCCCCAAATATTAAAGCCTAAAATAAGAAAAAAAACTTTGTTTTAAGTTTGTAACCATTTCTGAAAACATATGGTATTGCACAGAGAAGGTCTCTTCTCTATTTGTCAATGAACAAAAGGAAGCAATTCTTCTGAATTCGCTGGAAAAGCAGCAGCAATTCCTGTCCTCCAAATGTACATATACCCGCATAGTATATTTCAGTTTAAGATGGTATGTAAACTACTTGACATCTTCTTTTGTATTGATACATTGCTTTTACAAGGAGTGAGAGACATCAAGCAAGATTCATAGTAGCCCCATGTAGAAGAGAATATACGCCCTTCTTTTAGTACAGAAAAGATTTGTACTTGGTTGCGTAAACCTGGATTTGCATCAAAGAAGGGAATAATGATCTGGACGGGCGAAATAGTTTCCTGGAAACAATCCGGTTTCTTGTACTTTTCACATCCTTTCTACAGCAAGTAAAACGGATTAGAAAACCTACTCGGAATAAGAGGGTATTGGAATGCTCATTCTTATCTCGCGGTAGCTCAGAAAGATCGTCTTCATTCGTAATTTGATGATTTTAACTTTCTGACGGTGAAAATTTACTTAAATTTCAATAGGTGCGATAGTACCCACATCGAAACCATTAGAAACTAATGTCAAAAAGAACAAATGCCAATTTACCTGTGTATTAGACATAACTATTTTTAATGCCCTCCGTTATATCGCGCTTTCGGATATATCGCTCTTTTTCTTTGTCCCCCGAAAAGCGCGATATAACGAGGGGTTACTGTATTAACAAGATGCAAAAAGATTGAAATCTCAAACACGACAAGCAATTTTCCGCGAAGTGAGAGAAAGTACAATGTTGCCATGGTCTCGAAAAAACCGTAGTTTTTTATCTATTACAATTAAACAAAAAATAAGCTAATCTATGGTGGAGTGTGTCAAAATAACTTCTGATTGACAAAAATATCAAATTATTTACAAGATGCAAAAAGATTGAAATCTCAAACACGACAAGCACTTTCCGCGAAGTGCGAGAAAGTTCAATGTTGCTGTTGGTTCAAAAAATGAAAAAGTTAATTGTCTAGTAAAATTAACCAAAAAATAAGCTAATCTAAGGAGGTGTTATGTCAAAAAAACTTCCGATTGCCAAAAATATCAAAATATTTACAAGATGCAAAGAGATTGAAATATCAAAACCCAGCAAGCAATTTTCGGCGAAGTCCAAGAAAGTTTGATGTTACCATGGTTTCAAAAAAAAAAGTAGTTCATTATCTATCGGAATTAAACATAAAATAAGCTAATCTAAGTTAATGAATGTTAAAATAACTTTTGATTGTCAAAAATATCAAAATATTAACAAGATGCAAAAAGATTGAAATCGCAAACGCATGAAGTAATTTTTCGCGATGCTACATATCGAACACAAGTTCAGAAAATTGCACTGATGAAACATGCTTGATTTTTTTCAAGGGCGTACGAACCTGTGAGAAATTTCGGTCGCAAAATGCTTTGATTTGAAGTCATAACTCCTCCCCCAAACCTCTCCATTTGCTAGATTTCCATGTTACAGCGGTTGAAAGAGGAGTAATGACGTCAATCTGAAGCGAAATAATACCAGAAAGTCAGGTTCAATAGAAAAATGGCGCCGCGGCCGCGTGTTCGGGCGTAACAAACGTCAGCACACAATATCTTTTAATGTAATGAAAATTTTTTAAATCTGATTTTTGAGTAAAAACAATATGAAAGCGGACTAAACGGACCAAAATGTTAAAAACGGTCTAAAGCGGACTTTACCCTAAAAAACGGACTTCGGCGGAAAAAGCGGACCATTTGGGAGCCCTGGGATCGGTACGGCCCAGGCGTGATGGTATGAGCAGGCATCATGCACTCAATGGCGAACACCGCTTCACATTTTTGAACAAGAAAGCGTTACTTCGCAAATGTATTGCAGGAGTTCTGCTGGATCATGTTCGTCTTTTAGGGGGGCTGTAGATTAAGGTTTTCTTTTTACGGACGACGACACACGGCCACACAGGAGCGCTTAAGTGTCAGACACACACTGCAAAGTGAAAACATTCTCCAGGGTGGCGACAGGAACTGTGAAAAAAAGTTCCCTGACTTTCCCCTGATTTCGTTCACCAAATTTCCCTGATTTACGTTACCAATGATAATGGTTTTCTTTCTTTGCTCTACTTGAAATCCATTGTATGTTTGTATAAAATGCAGTATTTTAAACGTTTTAAGTTGCGTAAAATTGTTGAACAAAAGATATATTTTAAAAAGTTGCTACTTTTTTAATAAAATGGTTAAAAAAAACCATATCAAGTCAATTTTTTTGGGGGAAAAAACCCTACAAAATAGTATATTAAATTTTTCTACAATGGAAAGATTAAAGAGAATTAAAAAAAAAAAAAAAAAAACCTTTACTTCCAGAAACCACTTAGCATAAGAATTTTAAGAAACTATTAAAATCACTCTTAAAAACATATGTGTATTTATGAGAGAACTAAAAAGTAATTGAAATTATTTTGAACTAAATTTTCAAACAGTATAATAATTGTTGCAAGAATAACAAGTAATAGTGAAATAATAGAAGTAATGTAGTTATTCTTATATAACTAATTGACATATTTATGCAAAACAGATGAAACCATTTGACATCCATTCATAGGGAGCTTTTCACTAATCAAGAACATAGATTTTGATGAATGAATACAGCATTTTAACATTTAAAAATAAAGATATTTAATTAAGTACACAAGTTAACTCTATTTCAAATGATTTCAGTATGTAATGAAAGAAAAATCTTACATTGCTTTTGTAACAAACAACTTTGAAATGCAAGTGATAAAAAAAGAAATAATAAAGCAATTAGTTAATTTCAAAATATATAAAAGAATACAACTTGGTTGTAAAATAAAAGAATCACTTAAGTCCGAAGAAAAGAAAACCTCTATAATCTGCGGTGACAACAAATAATATAACGGCAAAAAAAAGTTTTTTTTAATTGAAAGTTCAATTTTATCAATCAAATTTAAAACACGAAGAAGTAATAACTTTTAAACTTTTATAGTATTAATTCAAAAACCAAAGATTTCTTCTTGAAATTCTGATTACAGTATGCTAATTACTTCCAGACGATGGAATAAAGGCAAAGGAGCTAAGGCATTAATGAAGGCTTCCTCTTTGCCTGTATGGTTGTTTATTTTACGTAGCATTGAAAGCGTAAAAGGAAATGTCAAGCTAGGTAAAATAAACAACCTAACAAACAGAAAAGCAATCTTAGGAAGTTCATCCTGTGGGGTGTAAGTAAGATTCAATACTTTGACGTTGAGGAAAAAAATGCACAAAAATGCGACAGTGTATAATCACACCTCATTAATATCACATTTTTTTTTTGAGCAGATAATTGGTGGAAAATGCGTAGGGAATTAGAGTACTTAATTTTGTAAAGCAAAAAAAAAAAAAAAAAAAAAAAAAAATTTTCTTCATAAAATCAATTTTCCCTGATTTTTTGTTATTTTTTCAAAATTCCCTGATATTTCCTTGACTTTTCCCTGATTAATAAAGTTCCCTGACTTTTCCCTGATCTCCCTGATCTGTCGCCACCCTGTTCTCCGTATGCAGTGTCCTGCTTACTTTCCCCGACTTAAATTTAATTGAACTTGCATGGGAGGTTCTTGGCAGACGTGTTGCGCGAAGAACCGTCCCTCCCAGAACAGTATAAGAACTTAAATCCGCCTTGAGAGAGGAGTGGGAAAACATCCCCCAAGCACTCCTCAATAATTAGTGGGGATTATGGAAAAACAGATGCAAAATGTGCATTAGTGTCCCTGGTAATCATACATCATATTAAGGTACTCATGTCTCCATCATTCTGACTTAGATATTGTTTTCGTGGTTGTTTGAAAATCATCTAAGTAGGATTATTTTTTTACTTCATTAATACAGTAATATTTGTATTATTTTGTGCTTATAATAAAGGCACATCTTCCCTACTAACTATATACTTTGTTTTGTTTATTTAATCAAACAATTTATGAACAGTAATTTTTATTTTAGTATATTTTTGGTTCACAACATGTCACACACATGTGACTGTTTATGTTGCTTTATAACTTGTTTAATTAAAAGTACATACTTATTTATTTTTTTTCCACAAGTGTCTCAAATACTAATTGTTTAAGTATAGTTAAGTTTTTAATATTGTTTTTTAGTTCGTTTTAGTAGGACAAGGAGTCATGTCACAATATAAATTGTCATCTCCGTTACCTAAGCACAAAATGCCATTTCTCATTAACACGTGGCAGTAATGACATCACATTTTATTTTCCATGATACAAGGGAGCCCCCTTTGTTTATTTTCAGCCATAGTTAAAGTTGCGAGATTTTTGTAAAGAAACAAGAAGACAGATTTTGCTTTAAAAACTTAGTGAGGTTATTCTGACTTTTCACCTCCGTGAATTTTAATTTCAGGGATGTAAATTAATGTAAAAAAAGGAGTGAGCACGTTTTCATATGCTTAACATGTGCAGATTATAGCAACGAAGAAAAAAAAATCCCTAAAAAATATCTTATTAGACCTATATTAATGAAAAATTCCTCACCTCCGTGAAGACCCCTTATCAATGTCATTATTTCTGAGGTGAAAGTAAATGATAAAGGGGAAATACATCAAGAATAGGCATTTTACCAAAATTATAAATTGCCAGTATATCCTCAAATTTACTAATAAAAAGTTTTTTTTTTATTCATTTATTTTTTTTTATTTCCGTGAACAAAGCATTTTTTAAAATTATTATTTTTATTTATGAGTAAAATAATAAGAACTTAGCTGGGCCATTGTTTATGGTTACTTCTAATAGGTAAAACTTTCATGTAAGAATTAAAAATAAAAAAAAAAGGTTTCGAAATTGAAAAACATTTGTGTTCAAAAGTTACGTTTTCTGGAGAATGACCCTTCTACAAAACTAGAATCCATTCAGAATAATTTTGCACATCCAGTTCAATATTGCCATAAGTGCAATTTTTTAATTTTTGATTTCATCGCGATATTTCAGTGCCAATACGTTGTACTTTGACATTAGATGCAGCATCAAGTGATTTTAGTTAATTGTAATTTCATTTCGTGAGAGCTCTGAAACACCGCCGAAAGATCAAAAGTTTGCGCTCGTTGAAATATTGAATTAGATGTAGATTTTTAGTGAATGCAGATATGTCTAGATTTTACCTTACTTCCTGATATATTCTAATACTAATATCTAATTATGTCATGAAATCATAGAACATAGTTCAGAGTTGGTAAAAAAAAAAGTTTTTTTTTTTGTTTTTGAGAAAAACCAAAAAAAAAAAACGTGTTTTTTTGGTTTAAACCGGGTTTATTTGGTTTAAACACTGTTTGCAAGAAAAATAATTTTTTTTTAAGGAAAATCATGAAGATTTTATCAATAATTGTTAATTGTTATCAATATTCATATTAGTACCTAATTTCTTCGTAATTAATTAAATAATTAAGAGTAAAATCCTGTAATTTCATTTCCTCATTGGTAAAGATTTCTATGGGAGAATATTTTTTGAAAATCATAATAAAAAGTACAATTCGTAAATGAGCCTTGGTATAAATAATCAAAGAAATAATTTACTGTGATAGTTCAGACATTATTAATTACAAATAACCAAAAATGAATTCTCGTAAATTAATTTCCTCATAATCATAGCTATCTACGATAAATAAGTAAAATTAAAATCACGCATTCTAAAACATGGTAAGTATTTTGCAATATCTCCAAAGGAATCACAAGTCCGATGTACATTACATAACTTTAAAAATCAAAAGATCAACGTATATTTTAGTTAAAGATTTTTAAAAATGTTACAAATCATGTAATTTATTTACCTAATGTATCAGTGACAACAATTATAGAAACAGGACAAGTAGGTTTTAAGAAAATCATTATGTTTTCCATTGTAGACACAGGGTTCATACTCTATTTGGATGAAAAAATTCCATGACTTTTCCAAGACTTTTTCATGACTTCATAAAAAATTTCATGACCTTGTTACATGAAGAGAATAGTACTACAGTGGTGGACATAATTATAAACTCAAAAAAATATTTTTTTTTGGTTTAATCATAGCTTAACTTAATTTAACTTTTTTTCACTAAAGTAAAGATGAATGGTTAAAAGAAAAGTTCTAAAACTAGTACAACTCATCAGTTAAATTAAAAAGTTAATGAAGTTAGAGAATATGAAAAATTAATATTATTACGTAATTTTATCATTACGTGAAACCTGGACAAAAGTATAAACTCAAAAGTAAAAAATTCAGGATTACAAAAAAATTTTCTTCGAAAACATTGATTTAAAGCTATCGAACGAATAAATGTTGCCATCAGTGATTGCTAAATATTTTGTTTTTGAAAATTAATGAGAAACATTTAAATGCACTGCTGGACAAAATTATAAACTCAAGACCTTTTTTCATTTTATCAATCATAACTTCACCCAGTTTAATTTAATTTTTTATTTAATGAAACAAATAATGCAATTTAAATGCTCAACTTTAATATATAAATAAACTTTAAGGGCTCTTGTGTAGTATATTCCAAGTTTTGGATTTTCTCATCATTAACTTTTTTTCTGAAGAATAAAATAAAAACATTCTTGTCATTAGCTACTGCTTATTTTCTTTATCATTATGTCAAACGAAAAAAATGCCACTGAAAAAAAAAGTAATAAAAAACATTTATTTTCATTTCAGACGATATTTTATCATCAGATTAATTTTTCTTTATTATTCAAGTGAAACTTTTTATCGTCTGGTTTTCATGTTCAGAACGATTTGAGCTTTTTTAAGTGCAAGTTTTCATTCTGTCGAGTTGTTAAGTTCTTCGTGCTTTGGTATTCATTGAGTTTTGAAATGCCTCAAGGTTTAAAACTTACAGAGCAACAAGTAGGAAAAATTGTGGCCTACAGAGATGCCGGTAAAACCCAGCGCCAAATTGCCTATTTAGTTAAATGCTCCCAAGGGGCAGTAAAAAACGTACTGAAGGATCCCCCAAGTTATGGAAAAAGAAAAAGGACAGGGAGGTATTCGAAACTAACTGAGAGAGATCGAAGATATATTTTACGCACAGCATCAAACACAGGAGCTTCTTCCAGCAAAATTGTGAAGACTTTAAAACTCAAGGTGAGCTCTAGGACAGTTAGAAGAGTTCTACAACAAGCTCAGAATATGAAGTGGAGAAAAATGAAAACAGAGCCAAAACTGGAGGTTCAGCATATTGCTGAAAGACTACAGTTTGCACAGAGACATATGTCTTGGAAAAAAATGTGGAATACAGTTGTTTGGTCCGATGAAAAAAAATTCAACTTGGATGGTCCAGATGGCTTAAGATACTATTGGCATGACATTAGAAAAAAAGAACAACACATATTTAGCCGAAACTTTGGTGGAGGTTCTGTAATGGTTTGGGCTGGTTTCTCTCAGCATGGTAAAGCAGGATTGGCGTTTCTTAATGGAAGACAGAACGCTGAAGATTATCAATTAATCCTGGAAGATCATCTCTTACCTTTTGCTCATCTAATTCCTGGAGGTAACTGGTTATTTCAGCAAGATAACGCGAGTGTACACACAGCGAAAAGTACAAAAGAGTGGTTCAAGCGCTGGGGTATCAAAGTTATCAAATGGCCAGCTCGTAGTCCGGATCTTAATCCGATTGAAAATCTTTGGGGGACCATGGTTCGCAAAGTTTATCATGATGGGCACCAGTACCAAACCACAGAGGAATTAAAAAGGGCAATACTTTCAACATGGAACCATATGCCACAGCAGCTGTTGGAAACTCTTGTGAAATCTATGCCCAGCCGCATATTCGAAGTAATTCAGAAAAATGGTGGCCCAACTCGTTTTTAAAAGTTAGTAGTTTATACGAATGGCTAGATTTAATGCAGTGTTAATTTTTAAAACATTTCAAATATTGGTTTTTTTTTTCAATTTATCCATGTTAATAGCAAAATTACATTTTCATAAATCCATGCTTTGGTTTTTTTTACAATAATTGCAAATGTAACTTAATTAAACTTAAAAAATTTAAATTTTGTCAGCTTATAATTGTGTTTATGCAGTATCGTAAGTTTGTCATTTTTTAATTCAGCATTTGTTCATTTTTGGATATTAAATGATTAAGTAGTTGAATAAAATTCTACCAAACTTCAGAGTTTCTTACTTTTGAGTTGATACTTTTGTCCAGGTTTCATGCGTTATTAAGTTTTCAAAGTTGAGAATTTTTTAAATTAAATTACTTATTTTATATTTTTTATGAGTTATACTGAACTTAGGACTATTTAGTCAGTTATTTATCTTTACTGGAACAAAAACTTTTTTAACTGAGTTCAATTATGATTGAAAAAATGAAAAAAAAAATGAGTTTATAATTTTGTCCAGCGGTGCATTTATATGTTTCTCATTAATTTCCAAAAACAAAACTGTTAGCAATCACTGATGGCAATATTTATTCATTCTATGGCATTAAATTAACATTTTCGAACGAAACTTTCTCGTAATCCTGGATTTTTTGCCTTTGAGTTTATACTTTTGTCCAGGTTTCACGTAATGATAAAATATGAAATTAGCAAATTTTCTAATTTCATGAACTTTTTAACTTAATTGATAAGATTTACTAATTTTAGAACTATTTCTTCAACTATTCATCTTAACTTCAATGAAAATAATTTAAACTGAGTCATGCTATAATTGAAACAAAAGAGAAAAAAATTGAGTCTATAATTTTGTCCACCACTGTATTAGTACTTTTACGTGAATGCCACTAACTCATTGAAGCACTTACTTGTGATTGAAAAAATATCAGTGTACACCTAAAAAACTAAACTATTTTTACTTGTCTTCATCATACTTTAAGTAAAGTAAAAATACAGTAAATATAACGGTGCTTAAAAGTCTAATAATTTTTTTATAAACAGGTAGAATGATAATGAATGGGACAAAGGTTGAATGAATCATTACACTAAGTTTCAATAAATTTGCTCAAACGTTGCCTTTTAGCAGCAGCAGTGCATTTAAGCATACAAATAACTTGACAGTACTTTGTTTCATTAAAGAAAAGTCACATTCTTTAGTAAATACATGTTTCTAAACCAAGTATTTATATTTAAAAAAAGAAAGAAAAATATTTAGTAGCGAATAAATCTTCTGATTCAAATGTACTTGTTTACTTATTTGCACATTTTCAAATACATATAAATTAATAGGTTCAGAAATTCCAGAACATAGTGTTTGATTCCTGACATTGAATGTAGCAGTGGGTCGCATAGATTAGTCTTGCGGGCCGTATGTTGGGAACTACTGTTTTAGAATTTTAGGATTCACCTATTTCTCTATTCTATCACCTAACTAAAGACCTTCATTTTTTAAAACTTTTAACAAATTTATATAAACCCTGATAAAATTAGTAAAATTTTACGACTGATAGAAACAAACTTGGATGCAATTGAATTGCATTTTTTAAATGGGCGTGGCAAAATCAAGAATGTGATAGTTCGCTACTACAGAATATAAAATATAATAAGTGTTAAAAATAATGGTAAATGCAAAATGAGTGATGTCCAAGCAGTAACATCACATTGCAAAAAAAGACGAGCGGCTTACAGAAGTGGATGTAATGAGATTTCAAAATTTAGATTTGTTTTTGGGATCGTTCAATTTTCCAGTTTTAATATGCGATACTGTTAGGTGTCACTCAATATTTCTAATGCTGTTTTAGCTACTGTTACTTTCTCTCCTTACCCAGGACATTTTTTCATGATTTTAAATAATTTTCCATGACTCTGAATGAAAATTTCAATTTTCCATGACTTTTCCAGGTCTGAAATTTGCATATTTTTTTCCCATGACTTTCCAGGATTTCCATGACCCGTACGAACCCTGTAGACATTATTTTTCTTGGTTTAATGTATTTAGGAATACAATTTCTTTATAAAAGAAAAAAAATAATAAGGAGCCTCAGTATAAAAATACTCTTAACATATTTTAATAACGAAGACTCATAAAAATTAATGTTGATTGATTCTTTCAAAATTCATACATGAGACTTCATTTATAATAGTGAGATAAAAAAGAAGTTTTTTTGAAAGGTGAAAATTCGGTAGTAATTTTTTTTCATGAGAGCATTGAGTTACAAGAATATTTTCTATTTTCATAATTTTATATATTTTCTTTCCTTGCTCTGACTGCATCATTTATCGGGGATGCAAAAAGTGTGCAAGTATAAGCACAATTTTATGCCTACTCTTAGTGTTCTTGGTCTTCTTTAGTTATTTTTTCTCTTGTCATTTAAATATTCTAGCATTAAAATTTATATACACTGCATCGCTTCAATGGCACATAATCTATCTCAATGAATATTAAGAAATCTAGCAAACTTAGGTAGTTAATGAAGTTTTGGCTGAAATATGCTTTTTGGACTATTTTGAAATGCAAAAGACTGAAAAATAATGATAGTTGAATAAATAAAAAAAAAGAGCTACTTGACTTTTTTCTTCATGTAATTTTAGAAAAACTTATCTTTTTAGAAAACCCATTTTTACCCGTTTTAGAAAAACTGCCTTGCCTAATAGGAAAGCTGCATTGATTTCAAAGAACAAAAGAAAAACTATTTAGCAAATTTGCATTACCTTAAAAAATATAAGTTTCTAAATTTATTAAATCTGTAATTTATCTATAAAACTTTGCTAGTTACTTTGCATCAATACATAGAATTTATGAAAACATTTGGGGGAAAATGATGAAAAAAAAACCCGCTTGGTTTAAACCAAACAACCCTGACACAGTTATAAACTGTTATTGTGAAAAAAATTTATAGTTTTATTTTCAATCGGAAATGCTCCAAAAAAATTAAAATTGCTTATAAGATGAAAAAAGTCAATGTTTTCTTGGATTAAGCAGGGGTTAAGGTAAAAGTTCGAAAGTAAACTGTATACATGAGATTGGTGTTTTTCTGCGATTTTAATAAGTAGGTTTTGTTTTCGCACTGCACTTTTTTAGGTCTTCTTGAGTATATCTACGGTTTCTATATACGAGCGGTTGTTCTCAGAACATTCGTCCCACTGCATTATGAGGCAGGCCTTTTAAAAAAGTTTTCTCAATGGTCTATTTTTCTTATGAAACATACAGCATCATTCTGTAGGAAGACATTCAAAGCTGGACCTCATGGCTTGAGGGAAAAGTTGGGTTATGTGCTCTCGAACATATGCCACAATGGCTTCATGGTTCAACTATGTATGCATTTAAAAAAAAATACAGCCTTATTAGATACAACTAGATTCATTGTTTGAATTTGATCCTGCAGTAGTTCACAGCATTCCTGCAAATGCAATGTCATATAGGTAAGTGATCAATCTTTTAGACAGTGATTATGAACCAAATTATTTAAGTAACAATAAAATCAATCCAAATCGATTTGGGATTCGGAATTATTAAAATGTTTCCTTCAAATATCGGAAAGCTAAAAATTTGTGAAAATAGTAGATTTTAAGAATAAATCAAAGCTTAAGAACTGCATAAAGACTAAACATTTTCAAGCAAGAAAAGCACTGAAAACAGAAGTTTTAATCAAAGCTCTAAGTGGGAGCAGCTCCAAGTGAAAAGATTGGGTAAATTCCAAGCATAAACTAAAAAATAAATAAATAAAAAAGAGTAAAATAGATGATTTTAAACATTAATTCTAGTTCCTGAACATGGACTATTTTACTGCCAGGCAACATTTTAAAACCTCCAGTACTTAGTGAGAAATTTCAGAAGCAATTGAATTTATTTCTTGTAAGGGGCCCTCTACAAATGATGTCACACCTTGAAGGGAGGAAGGACAGTTCTTCAAAGTGGCAGTAAGTGCCAAGGGGGAGGGAATGAAAAATTTTTCCAAGTCGATATTTTATATTTTAGAAATCGCGCGATCAAACGATTTGGCAGTTGATCATATTTCATTTGCATCTGGAAGGTAAAAACGTATTAGGATTGTTCTATAAATAACAAATAGCGTAATATGTAATAAAAGAATCGCACTATGTATGTCATGCTTTATTTTTAATTATTATCGCATCATATACCAAAAAAAAAAAAAAAAAAAGAGAAAACATTCGGTCTAGATCTCAACTTTTTAGTTCTTTGAACAAAAAGATTTACTTCAACAATAATAGTGAATTTAATAACGATTCCAGCGATCCAGTGATCTAAGATGCGTTATTTTATTATTTTGGAAAACCAAATGGAATTTTACGTTTGAATAGGGAGGAGGGGTTTGAAAAATCTTACGTACTCTTACATGGAGGGGGTTAAAATTGCCAAAATCATTCTTCCATAATTAATAAATGGTGCCTTACATGTGACAAAAGGAATGGTGGGAGGGGGGCGCTAAGGTGAAGAGGGACATCACATAGGGAATTGTTGAAATAAGTGTGACATTTATGGAAAGCCTGTAAGGTAAAAATATATTAAAGCAAAGCATTTCTATTACTATGCTGAGATAGTAGTTCTTTTCCTCTCAAAAATGTTAGATCCACCCACACATAAAGCTAGAACTTGATTTTAGTGGGGTTCAACAACACCAATGTTATATAATTTTCCCCCTTCTTGATTTTCAACTATATTAAAAGATGTATAAAACTTATAAATATATAATCTTTTTGGATATTTTCTTTATCCCTCTTCTTTTTTTCATAATTTAACTTTACCTTGAACTTTATTCTTTCTAATTTTAGCTTCTGATCTTCATTTTTTTTTCTTCTAGCGTTAAAGCTTGAGTGGTAAATTTGAAGTTATCTAATCACTATGAATAGTTTTTGGGGTTTTCTCCTCCCAAAACACAGGCTAATCTTTGTCAAATCATAAACATTTAGAGAGAGAACAACAAGAAGTTCCATCCAGAACTAAACAAGTCACTTTCCTGTATACCAATATCTACTTTCTAGTATATAATCAATATTCTCAAAAATAGCTTAAATGGAAAATTGTTTCAAACATAACTTTTAATATTTTAAGCTGATTTCTAGGAATAAAAATGCCTCACTCATCTAAAAAATTAGATGAGTAAAAATAAATAAATAAATAAACGAACAAATAAAATAGCATCTTTAAAACAAAGCAGCTAATACAATTTTTACATTACGAAAAAATCTTTAACCGCTTTCAAAAAGAAAAAAAAATAATAAGCTGATTAAAAAAAAAGCATCACATCAAAAAAAAAAAGTTTGTTCTTCCCCTGTTGTCAAAAACTATTTTTTAAAATGAATTAATGTGCTTTCAAAAAGAAATAAAAACAATAAAATGTCAACTGTAAAAAAAATGTCTGCGCATCTTTATGTAGAAACATAGAGGACTCCGAATTGATCCGCCAAAAACCGATTACAAAATTTAAAACTTTAGAGTGAAAATAAAAACAGATCATATTAGGAATAATTATCTCTCAGTAAAAACCATGGCTGCGGAGTCGGAGTCAATCTCATTTTGGGACAAAAGAGTCAGATTCGGGAGTCGAAGGCCTTTAATTCATAGACTCGGAGTTGGAATCGGTCATCTTCCCTTTAAGTTCTCAACTCAGCCGATGTTTGCGAAGTCGGACATATTTTGAGATAAATGAGTCGGAGTCTAATTTCCAAGAGTTGGAGTCAGTTATTTTTATTCTGTGCATAGATTTTTGCCAAAGCTACGAAGTCAGAGTCGATGTCGGGGAGTCCGACTAATTTTCGGGCACAGAAGTCGGAGTCAAGTTCCCCGAAACTCTCAGAGTCAAAGTTGGGAGTTGTTCATCAAGAGGTATTTCCAACAATAGTTGTTTGAAGTAAATCCGCCGTTAAGTTCAGAATCTATATTGACATCCAGTTTTCCTGACAGACTGACTATCTCAATACACTACACTCCAATTTTTGATATTTATTTAATTATTTTATTTATTTCTGACTTTTTTTCCCCCCAATATTTTTAAGAGTTATACTGTTCTGTAAATAAAGCATAGATTTGATTTGTATTATGAACAGAGCTGAATTTAATCTTCCACCCCTAGACAAAGTTAAAATAAAAAGAAAACACCTTCAGTTTAAAATCACAGCTAAAGCCCCTTGAATATGGTCTCAAAACTTAAAAAGTTAAGCTTCTGATTAAATAACCAGGTTAAACTATACACAATGGTCAAGGATAGGTTATTAAAAGATTTACTCAAGATTATTTGTCACTCTTCCCTATCCCACCGAAAAAAAAAAACTTTTTAGCTGTTATAAAAGCATGAAATTTGTCCACTTTTCAGATTTTTTTTTTGTGCATATTTCTTTTTGTGCTTTTCTGCATCAGGTGCTCTCATTTTCATTGAAATTTCATATATTTAATGCAACTTAGGAAATGTTGGGTGACGATTTCAGAATTAAGGTATTAATATTTTTTATTAACTCTTAAATCCACTTTAGGTGTTACCCCCCCTTACGGGTGTCACCCATTAGAGACAGGTCACCCCCATTCCCCCATGTTGAAGTTACTGCCTGTAGTCCAGGAACTTATCTCCTAAACAATTAATTTGTGTAATTTATTTTCAAAACATTTTTGGCGGTTCAATTTTTGACCTTCTATGGCCCAAACCTAGACCATGGTCTGCCAGTTGCTGCCCTATAGTCTTCAAAACCTCTTTCCATGCATACATAGCCCAAATTTCTATCTAATATCCCCAAACATCCACACAAAATCGAAAAAAAAAAAATGCAGGAGCAGAGTTCTAGTGAGTTACCATGAAAATTACAGAAATCACAAGAATGCCCCCCCTCCCCTCAAGGGCTAATGCACCCTAATACCACAAAGACCATACCCCCCCCCCCCAAAAAAAAAGAAAATATCCCTCAAAACACCCTACTTCCTAAAAATTTCAATGCTATGGCAACTCTTGGGTGGGCACCCCTGGTAACCAAAACTTCTCCGAATGCTATGCAGGCTCCACAAAAGACAACTTTACTTTCAGAATCATTTGACAAACTTCTTTCAGCAGTTTCACCGTCAATATGTCGCTCAAAAAGATATTTTGATTAACCCATTCCTTGCCCCGGCCGATACAGGATCGGCCGCGCAGTTTATGTTAAAACTGCCCCGGCCGATTCAGGCTCGTCGCAAGAAAATGGTTCCTAACTGCCTTCGACGAACCTGTGTCGTCACGTCGTTTCTTGCAGTTTTTGCTTCGGCCGAATATGTGTCGGCGATCCTCTGTTGGGCTCTGGTGCTTTTAGGGGAGCGGTAATCAAGCTCTTTTCCTTAGTCAAAAGGGATATAACTTATAGTATTTCAAGAAACTATTGTTGTAATTTATTTTATTTTACTAAGATATTAACCTTTCAAGTACTCTTGGATGGGACACGTATAATGCTTTAAATATTCAGGCAATACATTTTTATCTTTTCGTGGAAGCTTTGTTTCTTAGCATTCTGGCATTTGAACTCATAATGAACAAGTGTGAAAATGTTTCCTTACTCATTTTACCAATATTTCTATGCTTGAATAAAGCAAAGAAACGGAAATATTTTTTTCTTGTTATCAAAGATCCACCCTCTTACACAAGCATCCTTAAATAATGTTTCATAATCCTCAAATTTTATAATTTATTTTACGCAATAATATTTTTTAAAATTCTCTTACATATCTTAATTTTGTACAAGTATGTTTTTTTAAAATTATGATGTGTTTACTACGCTTTTTATTTATTTGTATACTATGATTATTTTTTATTATTTATTTTTTTTTCTTTATTTATTTTTAAATGATGATATTTTCAAACTTAAATTATAACTTTTTATATTCGTGGCACCCTTTGATGGATTTTTAGCGATACGGTTTTGAATATTTTTAATTTCAGAAACAAAAATTATGACAACCGCATTGACTATACGTAATAGTGGGCCATAAAAAAAAAATATATGCTACAGTACAAATGAAATGATAATATCTTGAGTTCTTTTCGCTTTACTCATACGAAATGAAACATTCCTTTTCTCCCTTTCTTTTCCGGATTTTATTTATTGTTTTAAAATAGCTCCAATTTTTTAATTACACCTTCTTTTATGAGATTTTAAAAATAGAAATAAAATATTTGGTTTCTTTCCAATAATCAAATTGCCTTAATTAGTAAATAATCCAATGAAACTAAAATTTATCGAAGTATGTTTAAAAAAAGGAAAACAATCCGACTCTATTTCAAGCAAGATTTTCTTTTTTTCTTCTGAAGACATGTTCCCAAATACAAGCAGTTAAAGCTTGCTTTGAAATTCCTTTCTGATTCAAACTGTTTTGTTGTAAGAAAATAATGTGGAAAGGTTGACCACAAGACACCAAGGGGGACACCTCCTTATGGATTCGACCTCTCCCAGGCTGTCTCTGTTATTCCTTTCTCAGATGGGGTCTTTTACTTACATGCGCATAAGTATCCCTTAGGGAAATAGGGGATTCGCCACAAGTTTTTATCTTTTGTAATCATTTATCTTTAAAATACTTCCCACGCTTGAGCAACTGATATCTGGACACTCAGAAGGGATTTAAAAGTCAGAGTTACGATAAAAGAACCGACCAGCTAATTGGTCGTTTTGAAGGGTCAAAATATATCAAAAGGAACCGATGAATACTTTTTATCCTCTTAGAAAATCATTCCCACAGTTAAAGCATTTTTGTCCATTCAATTCCCATGCTCACAGGTTGGATCGATCAGTCAATTGTTTGAAGAATGTTTTGTTGAGCCCTTTTGAAAGATAGATCTTCTTACATTTAACAGTTTTGATTTTTCAAGTGTATAAAAAGAAAAAAAAATTATACACTGAGATAAAAGCAAAAAGAAAAATAAGTCAATAAAATAATTAGTGTTATAAAAATAATTGCTTTTCGTCCTATCCTCTATTGTTTATTATTTTCCCGTTATTTACTGTGTAAATTTAATGAATATTTTAACACATATTAGCAACCCTGTATTTTATTGCAGTACTTAATCTAGTACCTAAAAATTAATAAAGCGGAGCGATTTTCGAATGCAAGCTCAACAGCAAAAACAACATTAAAACCCCCGATAGCAAAATGGGGCAAAAAGTGCTGTTACAACGTAGCAAAAAGCAACTCCGTTCGTTATCTGTGGCATGCGCCTTACGGCATTTCGGGCTGGTCATGGAATGGGTTAAAAAAAATTACAATCTGAATAAATTCTCTTAGTTAGAAATTGCATACTCAGGCCAGGTTCTGGTGTAGGAGACCTGGTCAACGCCTAGGGTGCCAGATTTTAGAAGCAAATTTCGTGATGGCAAAATATAAGGAGGTAATAAAATAATTTTAAAAAAAAACTCAAATTTGTTAAATTGTTTTTCTTTATTTTTTTTTTTTTGCAGCTCAAATTGTAGTTAAACATGAGAGTATGCTTGATGATTTGTGAAAAAATACGTATTATTAAGATCAGGGTGCGGCACTTGTCAACATCGCGTGGGGCCGCAAAACTACTAGAGCTGGCCCTGTATGTACTAGTGTATTTTTGACCAAAGCCAAAATAGAATTTTTAGTTGTCTCATTCATTATTTTAACACCCACAAAGCTGGATCTTAGTTCACCACTGAATTTCAATGGCATGTGCATTAACAATTTTCTCATACTCTTTATTTATAACAGCATTTTTATCCTGTTATTTGTTTATTTTCTACTTTCAATTTGAAATTCTTCATTGCTATTGTTCACTCATTGTAATTACTTTCAATTCCTCAGTTTTTTTTTCTACAATTTCATTTTTACATTGAATAACAGTCTAAAGAGACTCTTGAAAACTACCAATTTTTGAGTATGTACTACAAGTTTAAATATTTTTTAAGGCATTTTCTTGTTCTTCAGCTTTTAACTCAGGCCTTTACCATTTATCTTTTCTCCTCCCCTGTAATTCATTTTCAGTCACCTCAAAAATCTTAATTACAAAAGGCAAAATTTTGAAATAATTGTGGGAAAGAACGAACACTAGTCGGTCATTCAAGAAACAACAATTGAACAAACTTGAGAGTGCTGATGATAATGCTAGCAAATCACAGAAAAACTCAAATCTTATTGTTACTAGAGGAAATGATGCCTTCTACCTTCATTATGAATTAAGGTGTTTGATTAGAATGACCACAATTGTTATCTTGATCTGATTGCACACATTTCTAGTATTTTTTCCTGATAAAATAAGCTGAAAATCTTAAAATGGCGACAATATTCAAACCATTTCACTAAAAGAAAAAACTGTTGTAAAACTCATGTTACTCTTCTCCCCTCTTTCTTTATTAGCTTAAACGGTTCCCAATTTTCCAGTAGGCAGAGTAGGCAGCTAGCTGCCTTAGGCGACAAAATTTTCAGGGGCGTCAAATTTTGCTTTAACCACACATTTTTTAAATGGATTTTTTATTCTTGAAAATAAAATATAAGTGTCCTTTCATCTTTCACCAAAACAATTTTTTCTTTTAATTTAATAATGATTACTATCCAACATCTTATGAAAATCAAATGTTCTTCAATCATGGTAATTGATCCGCGTGCAATAGTAAATGAAGATGAAAATAGCGAACTAAAATTTTTGGGAGGAAGAAAATTCGAATTTTACCGAATGATAAAACACGAACTTACATGTATATCATACATACGTACACAACATCTAATGAGAAGGAACGATAGGTAACTTTAAAAAACAACTTTAAAAGTAAAAAAGAAAGAAAAAATAATATGTTGCAATATTATCTCCAAATTTTATGTCGTCAGCAAAAATTGCTGAATAAAGAATTTTTTGGGAAATAGCTGTGACCCCCACCTCTAAAACTGAATATCAGAAAATTCTACCCGCCCCTGAATGTGAAACATCATCATTTCTTCATAAGCTTGACAGTTTAAATTTCGGGAACTCTTTTTTGCGTGTTTGAGTTTTTGCTCCTTTTAGGGGGGATGAGGCAGATTTCAAATCTGCCTAGAAACGCATGGAGCTAAATTCGGCCCTGAGCTTAAATACTTATTACCCAAAAATATGAACAAAAGTATACTGTGATGTAAATACATAAATCATACCATTCATTTTTCCATTGAAGCAAGAATAATGCTGGAACATTGTCTGATGCATGAAACAAACGATTTTTCTCATCTTTTTCAATACAAATAAATATTAACAACATTAGTGTACAATAAAAATAAATGAAACAAGCAATGATCTAAGAAAAATTTGAATAACGATACAACTGATCATATATTAAAATATGAAGTAAAGCAACCATTTATAAAAAGCATTGTACACTTTTTAAACGCTACATGAGAAAACTACAGCTGTACCTGTCATCACACAAATAATTATTTCATTAAGCAAATAATTGATTGCATTTTTTTCAGTTAAATTTAAAATACCAGAAAGATAAAAAATTGTGTAAAGAAACCTTATACGTATAGAATGAAAAATGTTTTTCCTTCAAAAGTAAAGCTGCGAGTATCAAAACAAACAAAATTTCTAGATTAGTTTCACGCTCAACAATATGTTACATGAAACTTGAATATTTAAAACTGAATACGACAGAAATCTATGTCACACATTAAAGAGTAAATATATTTGTTCTATTTTTAGCATTCAAATAATTGAGATAAAATATTAAATTTACCTCTAATGGGAAAAGGTTTCGTTCCAGACTTTTTGCGCGCGGCCATTACAAAACGAAAACAGTGTCACTTAGCCGGTGTTGCCGATCTCTAAAACCCAATATCAGAAAATTCTAGCGTGTTTTTGTTTTTAAATACAAAGCAAAAATTAAATGCTTTGATTTCTTCTTCTTTGTTACAAAGAATACCGGATGGCTTTTCAGCGGAAATGCTATCAATCTAAAATGATTCAAGGTTATGGACTTCTGTGTATGCTCCGCCTTGAAATTCTTGGCAAGATCACTGGTCAGATGACGGACGTGGAATGACGACACTGTTTTGCGTAGTCCTTCGAAAGAACTCGAGCGCGTGGTGACTGAGCTGCTGATGAGAAACTGATGAATGAATAACCTTGAATGAGGGTTGAAAGTTCACTGGAGATGTTTTATTTCAACTTTATCGAAGAAATGGTGTGGTAAGATTAGAAAAAATACACTTGCCAAGCATTTTATTTCACTGCACATGAAAGTGCCCCAAAAAAAAAAAAAAAAAAAAACACTTTATTTATTACATGACGTAAATTCAGTTTATTAGATAACTTTCACTAAGAAAAATATCAAGAATTAGTAACTGAAGTGTACTCTTATTTACTTGGACGAAAATATCAATCACACAAAAGTTAATGAAATGCTCAAATTCTTCATCGCTCTCTTAATCAGCTCAGAAAATTTCTTTTGATTTTATTACAATACATTTAGTGTGCTGTCAAATGAGTATGATGTATTTACAAAACATTGGAAAAATAAGGACATGAATGTCAAAAATATCTAAGAGCGCTATCTAAGCTTTTTGGAACTATTCAACCTTTATGTTCTGGCGTCCTTGGAGATAAAAATTTAAGTTATGGTCAATGGACAGAGCCTGATTGCCGCAGGGGCATGAGGGGCACAGGCCCCTCCCCTCAGATTTCAGGGGGGCCCAAAATCCCCTTAATTTATCATGATAATTAAAAATAAATAATGATTTCACTCAGAATCTAGAGTACAGTGATATCATTTATATTTGTGTAAATGCTAAGAGAAACAAAAAATCTCTTATTTGTTGATAAAATTCCCCTTAAAAACTTGATGTCTTTACAAATCCTAAAACCACTCCAAGTGTAGTCTGTATTTACTATTAAAAGTTATATCATAGGTAACTTTGATATTTACGGTTTAATGCAACGAGCAAAGTTTAACCACAGCTTATATAACTATCGTATACAATATCTCTTCTATTTTTTAAATGCATAATACTCTATTGTGATATGAGGTACCTCCAAATTTAGCATGGTATCGAAATATTTTATAGCTTCATTATATAGAATAAGCAGGAATGGGGGAGGGGGGGGGGGCAAAATAAATTTCATGCCTAATGTCTTCAAAAATCTAAGTCGGGCCATAGGGGGGCCCTGAAATAGAACTGTGCCCCGTGTCCAACATCAGAATGATCGGGCTCTGTCAATGGATGCAACCTTGCTTGTGGAAGAATATTGTAGTTGATAAATGATTGAATATTTACATAATTTACAACTATTTGCAGAGAGCAAAAAAATGTGCCAGTTTAAGCTTGTTTTCTTTATAGGCGACTGGCATTGTAACTAAACATACCGAAATCGGGCCTCCGTGTGGCCTAGCGACGGTAAGCGCTTGCTCTAACAGTTGCCTGAGCGTTCGCTCTGAACATGATTTCCTTATTTTTTGTGTTGAAAATTATGTCCTATGCTGAAATGTATTTGTCCGTCATATTGATCGAAAGTTCATAAAGGCAGTTCCTGTGAGACCAAGTACACGAACTCGAATGCAGGCCCGGACTGGCTCCTTCTGGGGTGGTCGGTTAGGTACTGGAAAGGGGCCCCCTGGTATGAGGGTTCCGGGGGCCCTCCCCGCTAAAATGTGAAAAAGTTATTTTTTCCAAATGTGCTTTTCCTTTTTGGACATGTTAAATAATAAAACAAAAGTTAAATTCATGTATAAAAAACATGTGTTTGAAGTTTTACTTGACTTTACCTTTAGTAGAACGAAATTTCATACCATTTTTACAAAATCTATTAAAGGTGCGTTATTTATTTATTATTATTTCTGAATTGTACGTTTTTTTCCCTCCTTTATTTATTTTTATTTATTTATTTATTTTATTTTATTTTATTTTATTTTATTATATTTTTTTTTTGATTATTTACCTTGTAAGGGGAGAGGGTGTGGAGAAGGATTGTGATGCAGAGCAAAGGTTGGAAAGGTTTTTTCCGCCACCGGTACTTACCGTCCTGGGAAATACTATGTTTTTCCCACACGAAAAAAACTGATTATTAAAAATATAAATTCAGAACAATCTTTTAAAATATTAGAATTCAGTTCTAAGAAAATAATAGCTTGAAAAACAATACACAAATTACAAATCATAATCGTGTTTGTATTCTTCGTCTTCTACTTCCACATTGGATCTTAGCATCATATAACGAAACACTAATTAAGAGACTTTTTGCAAATTTTATTTAAATTTAACACAAATTATTTGTTGCTTCTCTTGATGACCCTGGTATTTTAAAGTTTAAAAATTTTAGTTTATTGTGATCAAAAATATTTATTTAGGAAATTAATTATTGATAAAAGAAATTGTGAGCAAATTTTATGTTATTATGCAATAATAGGGAAGTTTTCAATTTTTCAATTTTATTTTTATATGATAAGGTAACATGTATGAACATCATAGGTGAAAAAAATTTTGCGATACGATAAGTAGTTTTTTTTAAATTAACTTTTTAAGTTCAAGCACTTGTGACGTCAAATGGCATAGGAAGTGACGTCATGCACTCTTCCGATAGGGGAGAAGCCGAAGGTCACGCATTCGGCTTCGAAGACGAAACGTAAAAGGCTTATCTCCTTGCATTTAACTCCTCGCGTTTCTGGAACATTAAACCTCTCATCCTCTCGGAAATACTCGAATATCATCATTGATGTTACATGAGGAAGATTATTTAGATTGTGCTTTAACGAATCCGGTATCCATAGTGTGTTCAAAAGGATTATTGAATTTCTAAAAAATAAAAATATCAGCACGCTCAAAATTTCCCTAGCGAAAACAAGGGATCTTCGGCGGAAGGCTGCCCGTTCGCGCCCTGTGACGTAGGCTCGTGACGTTTCAGAAGAGCGCACTTTTGCGCGTGGATTTTTAAAAATTCATTCAAAATCACGCTGGTTTAAAATTCGACGATGGTGAATTTTTTAGTTTTGAGGGTCAATTAACAATATCCAATAGCTAAAATATGAACATTTAATAGGTTGCAACTTCCCTATTCTTATTTATTTATATTCCTTTCTTACACAATAATTAAAAACCCAAGGAGAATTTGTAATAACTATTTATTTCTAACCTTCATTCTACACATCATATTCAGATAGTCAAAATATTTCTCACATATTGTTATTTAGAAGTTTTTTTCCGGTATTTACCACTTTTGAAAAGCGATAGCTTTGTGCAAGGTAAATTAGATAAAAATAGAACAACGTTTAAAAGCACAAAAAGGATAAAAAGTTTTTTAAAACGCAGACATGTTTCGGAGGCAATAGGAAGGAGGCTATTGCCTCCGAAACATGTCTGCGTTTTTAAAAACTTTTTATCCTTTTTGTGCTTTTAAACGTTGTTCTATTTTTATCTAATTTACCACTTTTCCTGGTATTTTTTCCCAGTATTTCCCAGCGGGATAATAAAAAAAAAAAAAAAAAAAAAAAAAAAACAAGTTTTGGACGGGAAAAAGGCAACCCTGTGTAGAGCCCCCTCTTTCGGTGGATTAGGGTAGACCGGGGCACGTTTACAAAACGAACTTTTTTCAAAGCGAATTATAACTGGAGGGCCAACAGTCATAACACACACACAGATTGATGCCGCTTCCTAGCAAATATCCTCACAAGGTTTTAAGCATCAGTCGAGCTTCCGTCTAGCATGCAGAAGGAATTATCGGTTTTCTACCAAGTCGAGTAAATTTTGAGTTGAACGTTTTGAAGTTTATTGTGAACAAATATTAGTTAAGAAAGAACAAATATATAAAAATTAGCACAATTTTATCCTTTTTTGAGAATTGTATATGTATGAACTGAAATGTTATTAACTTTTTTTGCACGATAAAAATTAATCCAAGCTTGGCGACAGGGCAAATTTACGCGTTGACGTCTGAGCACCTTTACGCACATTCTATACTGTGGCTTACTTCTAAACGTGCCCTGACGCTTTTTTCGCTCCAAACTGTCTCAGAACCTTTTAGCATCATCAGGCTATTTAGTTTTGAAAATCACTATTTTATTTTTTAATTGAGTTACAAATTCGTATCTTATAGCTTACAATCATGTAGTGCTGTATTCATGCCCGCTCAGTTTTTACTTTATACTCTATTCAGTCTGTAATAAATTTGCTTTATTTTAACTATGGTAACACATTATGTTCAAAACACTCTAACAGAACCACGTTAGGTGTCTATATAAATATACGTAAACGTGCCCCGTGTCCGGGGTAAGTTTAAGCAACCGACTTGGACTTAAAAATGATTTTTTTAACGGCGGTTAAAAACAAATTAAGGAACAACTGAATATACTTATCTTGACTCCATTAAATGTTTCATAAAACCGCAATGCCTGCAATTTCCTACGTTAAAACATAGAATGTAGAAAATTCATTGAAAAAATTCCGCGTAAAAGTGCTTCGGTCGACCGTATAGAATATCCCCAATTTTAGGAGGTACGGGGGGTTTCCCCCGGGGAAATTTTTGAAAATCAGATATAAAATTCCGAATTTTTAGGCCTAATGAGGGGGGGGGGAGCTTAGTCTCTAAGAGAGAGCCCTTTATCCTCTCCGTGGGTGAGCCACTGTTGGATGGGGCTGAGATTTATAAAAACGCTATTTTTAAAAAAAGCAATGCCTTACTAGTAGAAAAATTATCATACCTTTTCTGCTTCATCTTGTCACTATTTTGTCCCAATGCATCCATCTTTTAATTTCCACAATAAAAATTATAGTTGGCTCGTACGCAAGTGAAATACAGACCTTCAACTATCTTACTATAATACAGATTGCAGAAGTAAAAACCACACGTGGAATAGTTTTATGGCCAATATCCGGTGATTAAGACCCTATCCGAAAGATTTCCATGTGCATTCAAATTTCCCATTTATTTACTGGTTCAAAAGCAAAAGGAGATGGGGCACTAAAGCAATCTACATGAATACATTGAGTCTTGAACAAGTCATGAAGTTTTTATTTACTCCTATTTTTATTACACCTGCATTTCTCTTTTGTTCGAGTTTTTTTCACACGGCCATCATCCGTACCCAAGTTGTACAGTTCTTTTCTTATCTCATCTTATTGATTCTACAAGAATGTGCAAAAACGTGGAGAAACCCAGGGCCGATCCTAGGGTGTCGGCCGCCCGTGTGCAAAGACCTAATGTGCCGCCCCTCAAGAATAATTTGCATATTTTGACTAATCTTTAACGTCTATAGAAATCGTTCTTTATATTTCTATGCCAAGTTCGAATTTAAAAAGGGGGGGGGGGGAGGAACAGAAGAATGATCTTATAAAAAGGAAGAATTTTTTTTATAATAAGAAACTCCTTATGTACAATTTATATCTTTGAAGAAAGTAATAAGATACCAAAATTTACAAGCCGTAAACACGCATTTTATTCACCAAATTCCAAGCCACGCTTACTCTTTTGAACACTAGGTGGCAGGGCTGCACGGGGTCACTCAAAACTTCCGGCGGAAGTCTTATTTGTATTGCTTCTTACGACGAATTGCTCTGTTTACGTATCTGTAATTTGATTGAATTTTTACAATTAATCATGAATTTCAAAGGCGCAAAATTTTCATAAAAAGAAGGGATGTTGTTCTGCTTTCGGGTACAGCATGAGGACAGGAGCAAATAAGATGTCAGAAATAAAGATGTTCAAATTTCTAAAGGTCTTGATCGTCGAATCAAAGCCAATGCTTTAAATCGAAAGGATTGAATCTTAATGAATATTAAGTAGTAAACACACTTTGTGCGAGGTATTTACGAGCTGGAAACATTCACCTTAATTTCATCAGCTTTGTATTTTTACTGTAATGTGTGAAGATCTATATTGATCTATATTAAATTGATTATTAGAAAAACTCAACCTGAACAATTTTTTATTTGCTTCCTGCAAAGCTGAAAGTTTCCAGTGTTTTGACGGGTTTCAAACAGTTTGATTTGTGTGATTAAAATAAAGAACCACTATTCATTACCTCATGAGAAAAAAACTTCCCATAGCTCGAACTATCAATAACTCGAACCATTTAGCCCGTCTCTTGGGACTTCGAGTTATTGACGGTACTTTAATATTAGGCGCTCTAATTGTAAACAAATTTATATATTCGACAATCGGTAAACAAACACATTAATTAAAGTTATTAGTATAGTATCATAGTACAGCTATTGGTATTACATTCAAAGCAATTTTAACGCAGGAGAAAGCACTCGGAGATTAAATTTAAATTTTGTTATCTTTCAATTTTTTTTATGCCTATATCAATCTTGCTACAGAAGCAAGTTGATTAAACAAAAACAAAAAGTGATGAACAAATATGTAATAAAATATATTAATTATCAAACCTGAAAATTAGGTAGCAACTGTAATAAGTGTGTGTGAACTGAAAAGCTACAACAGGAGAATTGATTGAATATGACACCAAAACTCCCTGTCATAGCCATTCTGTGTGAACACAGTGCAGAAAAGCTTCCATCTTTGAAAAAATAGCTTCAACTTAAGAATAGGAATTACAATTCACAACGTAGTACTTGCAATCCAGTAGATTTGTGATTCTTGAAAGCAGACTTTGTATCAACTTTATTTCTGTTTAGGAGGTATTCATAAATGCTTATCATTGAAATCGCGGTAATGATCGACAAACGAAGACTCTTTTTTTTTCTCTCTTATTTCTGTATTTAAAGGATCAGGAAAATCAGATCCGTTGATCGACAATTTTTGAGAATAGCAAAGCCTATTATACTCATTTCATGCATTAAAATACGCAAAAGACATGATTCTACCTAGAACTGAAAGAAAACAAAATTGCCTGAACACTGTAAACATCAATTGTTAGCAATAGATTCGCCATCCATCTACTAAAGGATCGGTAAGGTCACAGCCATTGAAAGATAATTTTTAACAATAACTAAGTTTGTCTTTCTTGTTTAATGCATTGAAATACGCAGAAGACGTTATTCTGCTTTTTAAAGAAGCACAACAAAATCGCTTTCGCTATGAACACCTATCTCTAGCAATGGAGATTGGCGCTTAACCGGAAATAAGACTCGCTACTTCCGGTCTACGTCAGTGGTTTGTTTGTTTATTTAGGATATTTGGATATATGAAAAATATTTTTAGTTAATCTTTAATTGTGTTTGGTTGCAAGGACAAAAGAGTCAAGTATATTCAAGGTGCATGGAGAGATTTTCGAAATTGACGTCAAATATCGCAGTTTTAGGAACTTTTTCGAGACTTATGGTGAAAGTAATGTTGCAGTTCTTTCCTAAAATTCTTTCAAAATTGAAATCAAATTGAAGCCATTTTTTAAGACAGGAAGGATCGGCGTTCTTCCCGAAAAATCTCCGAAACTGAAATTTTAAACCCGCAATTTTAGGTGACCTTTGTTGACGTTGCAAGAGGGAGGGAGATTCAATCGTCTCCCTTCGAAAGATTTCGAAATATAAGTTTAAAACGCAAATTTAGAAATCAGCATATTTATTCCACTTATTATGAGTTACCTTGTGAGAAATTCTTGAGGAATTTTACTTGATTATAAGAAATATATGATGCGACCTGCGACCGCCCCTTGCTTTGGCCGCCCTTGTGCGGCGCACACTCTGCACACCTGCTAGGATCGGCCCTGGAGAAACCTGTGGAGAAGCACTTTTAGCGGCCTGGATCACAAAGGCTTACTCCGAGAGGGGTCCTACATTTACTCCTGTCACCGGAGTGACTTAGCCATGCGTGAAACCCAATTGACAAAGACAGACCTCCTGTGTAATAACGCCGACACCCCCGGAGGCGTCGGTAGTACCAGGGCTGTGGAGTCGGAGTCGAAGAGTCGGAGTCGGACTGATTTTGGGGTAATGGAGTTGGATCGGAGTCGTTACAAAACATGCCGACTGCGACTCCGGGCTTCTTTTTTCCTTTCCTTTTCACTGACTCTCCTTGCATTTTTTAAAAACTGACTACCAATTGGTTCGATTGCATGTATAAAAAGATACTAATGAGAAAATAACTGCCATTATGGCAATCAGCTAGCTTGAATGCTTACCGAACTTTCTGTAGCCGTCCCCTAGTTTGCTAGCTTTTTAACTTAACTAATAGCAACTGTCAGCAAACGGTTTTGTTGCCTAACATTTTCAAGTAATCACTTTCAAGTGAAAATAGAAATATAGTGTTTTGTTCGATCTCAGTTATAAAATAGTAAAAGAAACGTAACAAATTAGTAAGTCGAGGCCCGTAGCTAAGGTTGAAACGTTTAAGAGTGATCGGCAAATTCAAAGAAGTTCTGGCGAGAAAGCACGAATCCAAAAGATTCGATGAAATAATCTAATGTTTTTTTCTTTATTAAGACTATTTCTATAAGCTTGGTTCTCACTAAAAAGTATGGAACAAAATAAGTGTAATTGATTTCCTGATTACAACACTCAATAATTGCAGTTAATCTCAACATTTTCATATTAAGGTTCATTCTAAAGCGGTCAATAAAATTTAAATTAAAAATTTAACGAAGAAGAAATATAGGTACAGTAAAAGCTATTCGTACAAATTTGTATACCGTCGCATTTTGTGTAAAATTAGCTCTTGACGTATATGTGCCATATTTCGTTGAAATTTTATTGATGAAATATAATTAAAAATATATTCGCGAAAATTTTCAGAATTAAAGTATTTATATTTTTTATCTCTAAAGTTAACTTTGGATGTCATCTACCAGATGGGTGTCACCCGGGGCAAACCACCCCCTCTCAAGAACTTGGGTTTAGAAAAAAAGCTTTTTTTCTCTCACGTTACAGCTTTCAAAAATTGAAAGCACATAATTTGATCAATATCTATTTGTTAAACATTAAAGGGGGGGGGGAATTACTTTTCAAATTTTTTAAAATGGATTTTTAAGTCATCTCACTTTTTAACTCGTAACTATTGGAAAATTTGATTTTTAAATTGAATTTCTAACGTTGTATACGTCTTGGGTTTACAATAAAAAACAAAATGCGAAATTTTCATAAAAAGGAATTAATATTTTAATCTCTGTTTAGAGGTTTTCCCCCTTCCCCTGAATAGAGAGAGGGAGTTGAAAAAATACAATTAAAAAATATAAAAAAAATCCGGAGTCGGAGTCGGGCGTTTCAAAACCCAGGAGTCGGGGTCGGAGTCGGCCATTTTCCTTTCCGACTCCGCAGCCCCGGGTAGTACACCTGGAGAAAGAGGGAAGGAAAGAAAAGCTGTTGGTTAAAGTTTTATTCGTTGGAATTTGCAAAATATAACTTTTTTCAACTTTAGGATTGCTCTGGAGATCTGCGTACACGCAGACTCCGCAACGCGAGGAGGGGGGGGGGGCACACCACTATGGGTCCCACAGCCCGAGAAACCAAAGAATCTCTTTTAAAATAACTCGAACACCTAAACACCTCCAGGATTTTATTACTGAATAGGACAACTAGGTCGTGGCCTAGGACCCACGATATTTAGGGGCCCTCAAATGACTGAAACTACTTTAGTTTGCGACTAAAATTGTTTTAGCCAATGGAAAAAGGTTGGAAACGGCCCCCCCCCTCAAAAAAAAAATATTGGTCTACGACCCCTCGATATCTTAATCGGGCCTCGAATACCTTTGCTGAAATTTTAAACGTTGAAAATATTTTTTAGGAAATGTTTGAAGAAAAAACGAAACTCAACACATATTAACCCAGGAGCAGCTAAACTGTGCAATTGTGACGTTTAAACACATTTTTAAATAGACAAAAAAAATATATGTACGTAAAGCATGAAAAATCCACAAAGTTTTAAAATCTCTCTTCTGGGGTGGCCACCTAGGGGGGGGGGGGGGTTACGGTGCAGACTGCGCCATTGAAAGTTTTAAGGGGGTGTTTTGAGGGGTATTTTTTCATTTTTCTGGGGGGGGCGGGTCTTCGTGATATTTAAGGAGGTGCGCCTTCGCTCTTAGGGGAGTTGGGCACCCCTGAATCTCTTTATGATAGTCTCAACAGTTCTAAAAGGGTGAAAACAAAAATTTAACTTGATCAAAGGATTGATGTCAATGTTTTGTATATCAACTTATATAAAAGGCACACAAACCTCTAAACATCCAAGTTAATAGAGGAATAAAATGAAATTCAAAAAACGGATTCAAAGCATTCAAAAATTAACCGAAAAGGCCGTGAAAACTGGTCGAAGTATTCTCACAAAAAAAAAAAAAAAAAAAAAAAATGTTTTGACCAGTTCAGGTAAACAAAAATTCTGTGAATTTCGGTTCATCGCAGAACAGAACCTTAAATAGCATCAACATCAACATAAATGAAATAAAATAAATTAATGAGACAAAAACGAATTCAAAGAAAATTTCAAGCAGAGAACAGAAAATAAAATATTTGAAAGAAAACCCTCAAATCGAAAAAACGTGCCTCAAACTTATAAGAAATACAGAACGAAAGCTAAATCATTTACCAAATCAATATGAATTCCATACAATGTGAATATTTTTTTCAGAACAAAGATTTACAGAGTAGAACAGTTATTATTAGAATACTGTTAAGTCCTGAGAAACTCTTGTTTACTTGCTTATATAACTTAAAAATAAAATGGGCATCCAAAAAATTAGGATTTAAAGTCCCACATAACCACAAAAAACCTTAAAATAATAAACTTGTAAAAATATTTAAACAAATGAATTCAAAATTTAGGTAGAAATATTGAAGCATACAAAAACAAACAACCACTCGTTAAATTTTTTTTTGAGGCGCGGGGGGGGGGGGGGCAATTCAATTTAGTGGGTGGTTAGGGGCGCTGATGATTTTTTGCAGGGAGGCCGAACATTTCTGTTGGGGCCCGTAGGCGATTCCTAAGTTGCTTATTTGGTAATCCGGCCCTGTTTACGGGACAAATTCAGAGAAATTAAAACCCTAGGGGGCCCTAACCAAAAGTTAATGTTTGCCCCGGGGCCCTACCTGGCTTTAATTAGGTCCAGTGTGCTATTTGTATAAAACCAGAAAGAGTGATCAAAAGCATCCCGGACAGGGTCTGATTAAGATAACGGAAGGTTCTAAGCAAAGATTTTTTGGAGCCACTATGCAGTCAAATCTTACTTTTAGTCATTAGCTAAAACAACTTTAGCCATTGGGGGCCCCCTAAAAAGCAAGGGCCCTAGACCACAGTCTAGCTGGTCTATTCAGTTATTCCCTGATCCTGGCAAAACGTATAAGGAAACAGATTAAAATAGTTATAAGGAAATCAAAGGAATTGTAAAATCATTTTTTCGCTTCATTTGGGGGCCCTTCCTAGCTTTGGGGCCCTCGGCGATCGCCGACTAGCCGACCTGGCCAGTCCGGGCCTGCTCGAATGTGATTTAAACTAGGAGTGAAACATTCTGTATTAATGAAATGACGTTACAACGCTTTGAAGCATTTGTACTTAATAATAACTGGCTCGTATACATTGCGAACAAACGTAAGAATGTTACACTTCTTTTTTCTGCGAAGCTCAGTTATTTAAGGAATAAATCAAAGATATCTTTTGTAGATAACATGTTAATATGTGTACCGAAGACTCCGAACTTCGTCCGCTGCGTCGGTGTTTACATTAGGTGACCGTAGTGACGTCACGCGGGTAGAGTCCATTGTCTGTTTGAAATTGCAACACTAGGTCAATCGGACAATCGCTGTAATGCTTATTTTAACATTGTGAAAACGTGTTAGAAGAAAGAATTAGAAAGTAGTTGTGATGTCTAGTTCAAGCCGAATGGAATATCGTATTGACACTATATCACGGCCATAACCAGGCTTAGTAAAAAAATGTTTAAGAAAAAAAAAAGTGTGATAAAAAGCATTTTTACTATGGTTTTGAAAATTTTCGGAGTAGTTTGAACCGTAAAAACCCAACCTTAAAATACGGTCCTGCCCTATACAGTAACATATGACCAAGTATCATGGCTTGTACATTTGACACTTTTAATTTTAGTGTTAATACAGTAAAAAAGGATTATGATTCATGATTGAAAAGCAAAACTTTTAAAAAAGGACTATCGATTCCCAATTTATTATGAATATTCTTGTAAAATTAATGATAAATTAATTATGTAGGTTGGAGCAGGTGTGCCCATTTGCCACTTCTCCTATTTCAAAATTGCAAATCCTCCTCACACTCTACATTTTTCTCATCCCCCCACCAACAAAATTAGAAAAAATTTTGATCTTTTTTGGAATCTCAAATATTGAACCAAATCTGCACAAAACTCTCTGCATTTTGTATTTCATAAATTTTTCAACAAATAAATAAAATCAAGAGTGGAATTCGCATAAGAATAAATAAAGTTAATGAAAATAAAAAGTTTACATTTACGGCAGCCATAGGCAATGGCGCACCGACTGGGTGGCAGTGGCGAATCTAGCCGATCATTTTGGAAGGGTCATTCGAAATCATTTGACAAACTTTCTTCGGATGTTTGGTAACTTCTCAAACAGTGCCGGATCGGATCATTGATTTTTCTGAAAAACCACCACCTCTAACCCATCTTTAAGTTCTTTTAACAAGTTTAAATTAGAAATAACAACAGAAATAGGGTGAATTTATAAAACTTCTATTAAAGAGGGTCGGGAGGTCCCGAAAATGTTTGGAAATTGAAATAAAAAATTGCAATATTTTAGGGGAAAAGGGGCTTCGGGTTCTCTTCTGATTTTTTTTTCAAAAATGTCAGTTTTACTGTTCCTAAAAATGTCGGGAACTCTCTTAAAAAAGCTATCTTAGGCAAAGTTTACAAATGATGGGGGGGGGGGGAGGGGGAGGAAAAAAAGGGAATTACGAGTAACCTCTCAAATTTTTGAAATTCATTTTGTAATTTTTTAAATTTGAAACTGAAGTCACAATTTTAGAAAGGAAAAGAAAAGGAAAAATTTAGTGGCTCTGCCACGAAGTTTTCGAAAAACAAAATTTGAAACCCTCTCAAAAAAAAAAAAAAAAAAAAAAAAAATTGGCGAAGTATAGAGATTCTTTCCAGAGATTTTTGAAATGAAAGTCTGGAAAACACACGATTGTTGGCTATCTTTGGTGTCATTAGGGGTTATCATAATGTCACTAAAAGTGAAATCAGACAGTTAGAAATATTTTAAAATGACGTCCTAAAAGCAGATTTTCTTAGAAGAAAAGTTCGGGGGTCCTTCTCTAAAAATGTTTTTCAACTGAAGTTTTGAAAAATCAATATCAGTAATCTTTGAACACTTTGGTGAGATGGAAGAACTTAAGAATCTTCCTCAAAAATGTTACGAAACTGAAATTTCCGAGTAATTTTTCAAAATTGGTGCCTTTTCAAAATTGGAGCAAAACAGAATTTAGGTTGTTTTTGAGAACGTTAGAAGAAAGATCAGGGTTTGGGTGCTGACCTTATATGTTGAGAAATTAGTAGAAAAGGGCTCCTACTAAAGTAGTCTAGCTCTTCTGCTGTCAAGCCTAAAACTGCACCTTTAGGCACTATTTTGTGACATTAAAAGGAGATTGAGGGAGCAAGGTATCTCCTCTTCCTGGAAATATTTTGCCATTGATGCTCAAAAAACATAATTTTAAGCTATTTTTAAAACGTGTTAGAGAATCGGGTGGAAGACTCGGAAGATCATCACCTATTGAGATCAGTGGAGCTCTCCCTACAAAAACCTCATTATAAAGCTGTTACCTCACGATATTAGTTGCGGGGGGGGGGGGGGGCTTCTATCGGAGTTCGTTTGTAATTGAAGCCTATAATAGGACATTTTAAGCCGCTTTTATACAAGTTAAGGGATAAAGGCTGGGTAAACTACTTTCCACAGGAAAACTTTCTAAATTAAAGCCTAAATTGCAATTTTAAGTTATCTTTCATGGAATTTGTTAAGGAGCAGAGCAGGGAAATAGGGAGTTCTCCTTCAGAAAAGCTTCGAAATTCAAGCCATAAAAAAGCAAATGTAGCCTCTCTTTGGTCTCGTGAGCGATAGATGTATTACTCAGAAGACAGCAACAAGTTGTGTAAAGTTCCCTTAGATTTTTGTGCGTCTATCATTCTTGTAGCAACTTTTCACAAAGAAATCGACTACAAATTAATTTTTGCAGTAAGGTAAAGTCACAGGAAACATGTCACAAATGTGTCACAACCTGATTCTTGCGTGGAAGGTCGCAATTTTGTCCCTTTGCGACTTTTGACTTGACGTCACTGTAACTTTGCCGTGACTTGTGCTATCATGCGGTAAAATAACTACAATTCATGCGTTTATTATGCTATGCTTCTAATTAAAAAAAAAAAAAAAAAAAAAAAAAACCCGAAGGTGCTCCGAAGTGAAGTTTTGTCATGTTTTCCTTACCAGGTTTAGTCATATTTTCCACATTGATGCATTTTTCGTACCAGAAAATCGGTAAAAAATCAATACCTAGCCATTTAAAATATTTCTACAGTCAGTTGTACTTCTTCATTGCCTCAGGAGTGATGTCCTGATAGAATGGACTTTAGTTCAGGATAAAGGTGGAAATTTGACGGGGTGACCCAACAAAACACATTCGTGGCAAGAGGCAAAGAATAGGTGGACTGGATCACGCAGTTTAAAACTCCAATCTGACCCTATGACACTTCCATATTTTCCTGAACAGAAGTCGAAATTATCGGGACAGCACTACTAAAGCAGTGAAGAGGTCAAGTGTGCTGTAAATTTGATGTTTTCTTAAATTTAATTTCATGGCGCTACAAATGTAGGTTGGTTAGGGTTAAAGGAATTTAAGATGAATCGCATAACCGCACACGTGGGTGATTTTTAAAACTGAACTATTGGTAAGTGATGAAAACTAGGCAACATATGGAGGGAGGGGGGGGGGGGGTTTCTGAGAGAGTTCCAGGTGTTTCCAAACACATGTATAGGTGATTTATGTTTGAAGATGGCGCCGCGAAAAAAGTTTGTTTAGTAAAGTTTAGTGATTTTATATTTTCGTTTCTAGCAGTAGTTCAAATGTGAAATACGTGATTTCAGTTACTTTAATTTGCCTTTTGAAATGTTAACAAAAATATTTGATTAGGAATTTCACTTTTTCTTTTTCAGTACAATTTAGATGTTTCTATTAATCTCATACGTATTGAAATCTGGAGAAAAGGAAACAACTAAGCTTATTGTCATACTTCCTATCTTTTCTTACTTCCTAAAGCACTTTAGGTTTTTTTTTTTTTTTGTGAAAACTAGATTTTTGTGTATATTTTACATACAAATTCTGTGCGAAATTTGGTTTATTAATTTTATTTTTTTAGAAAAAATCTTCAACTGATCAGGTCACATTTGGAGGTCGCATACGGCTCAGGTACAGCAGGTTGAATAAAAGAGTGCATTTTGAAGTTTTCATTTTTTTCAAACTAAAATTAGAGAATGAATTTTGCTTTTCTAAGTTCTGAAACCTTGTTTAAAAGCTTATCCCTTTATTTTTTTTAAAAAAAGCCTTTTAATCATTCAATTCATTCGACTTACAAATTTCTTTCTTTTATAAAAAAATAAACATACTTTCTGCTTAAAAGTATAAAAAATTTGAATATTAGAAAAGACTTTAACTGTTTTAGTGATAAAATTTCTTGATAAGTATTTAGCTGAAAGCTTTGAAAGAAGCATCTTATGTATTTGGATTTCTGCGCTGTAATTTTTAATGAAAAATAAATACGGTAATTGAATGCGTGAGAGAAATGAATAATTATTTTCTTTGTATTTGTCAGGGAAAATAAAATTAGACAGAGAAAAAATTGTAGTAAATCCCCCCTTATTTTTAAACTTTGAAATTTTGGATTTTCGTCGATTATTGTTTTTACCGAAGCATATATATGCTAGCAAAAGTGTTTCTTACAAATGTTGTAAATAGATGGCAGCAGCAAACGTCTATGTTTCTGAAATGACTTCAGTCGAACCTTAGAAATTAATTCTAGTTAAGACTTCGATCCAAGAAACTAGGAAACAAACGTCTTTTGTTCATTGAACGTGAAAAATATATGATTTTCATCTGTCTACTTCAAATTCTTTTCTAATTTTAGTTATATCGATAGAACTTCTTCGCCCAGAATCCTCATTTTGTCAGTCATAATGTTGTTAGGAGAAAGAAAATTTCTAATTTCTTCTACAAAATTTCGCAGCTTGTTACTCCTGACAATTTAACTGTTGTTAAAAAGAAAGTTGTTGTTAATCTGTCTAGTACTTCATTAAGCAAATTTTCAAATTAAGGCCCTAAAATGAAATGTTAATTTTACTGTGATGCAGTCAGGGGCGTGCACAGAAATTTTTTGGGGCCCCCTCCATATTGTTTACTCCACTTCCCTACATATATTTCACCACTCATTTTAAAAATCTCGGATCCCCTTCAGACTCAGGCCCGGACCAATAGGTATCCCTTCTCCCTCCTCCCCTCCCTATGCACGCGCACGCTCCTGGTGACCTTTATTTTTCTAAACTTATTGATCCTGTTAAAACAACTTTAAAATTTAGTGCCTTAGCTTCTTCTCAAAAAGATTCGGTTCGGCATCTTTTTGCTTTTAATATTGACTTTAATTTGAAAATTCTTGAACCTATTTTTGCTAATAATGTCAGCCGTTCTGTTAAGGATTTAATTTCTAACTCTGAATCTGGTTGTTACTAGTGATGTGCCGGATCGTTAAAAAAGTAGATCCGCGGATACGGATCCGGATCATTAGTGTCAAGATCCGCGGATACGGATACGGATCTCAATTTTTTTTTTAACCCAATACAACTATCCAAGTATAAAATTTGTTACGGAAGGTATTCCCGTCAGAATAATGGCAGTTTCTTCAAAAAAATGTCAACTGCGGCAAAAGTATAATCAAGGCTATGATTTACTCTTTAAAGAAATCTCCGTTAAAATTGAGGGAGAAATGGAAGGAATGGGCCAGCGCTGCATTAATGCTTAGATGGAATGTGAGAAATTACTTCTAGCTTAATCGGTATAGATGTAGGATACAGAAGCAAGAGTGTAAAGCTGCTACTGGACAGGCTAGAAATAATTTTTCGCATTTTATTTCAGCATAAATGCAGCGCTGATCCATTCCACCGAACTTACTCCGCTGACGAAATACAGAGCCGAGAACACCTTTACAAACAGTAAATAGAGAATTTAGTCTCAATTTCTTTTGAAAGATGCCGAGAAATACAAGAATGAAGAATAACAGAAACCCCTAATCAATAACAAAAACTAATATTAAATTAAAAATTAAAAAAACAAAACATGTCCCAGAGAGCCGACCTTATATTAAGATGAATTTCGCGGATCAGAAAATACATTTGTTAACAAATATGAACTGACAGCAGGTAAAAATTTTAAATCATTGAGCTTTTTCTCCTTATCTTTCGACCATGAAATTGTCACCAATCACGCGAATAAAGGCTCAGAATTGTATTTACAATTTACTTAACAAGATTATAGCTCTTACTGTATATAAGGTGGAAGTTTCAAATAAATATCAAACGCAGAAAACTTCGTTCTTTCAATTACGGCCAATATTTTTAATGTACGGGTAAATTTTTACTACAATAATTGTGAAAAACGTTATGTCGGTTTTTAATTAATATCTCCGGTAATTAGGTAATTAAAGTTCTGCAAAAACGAGGTCAAGCTAAGAACACTTTCGATCAAGTCACCTTTTGAACGAAAAATGAACTATCAAAATCGGTTCATCTGTTTAGGAGCTACGATGCCACAAAAAGACACACTGATACACACTTTCAAAATTTATTTCCCCTTCCTTTTTGCAACAGGGGGGGGGGGGGGATACAATTTGGCTTTTGAAATGATACCTTATAATTAAATAGGGAATAAAACGTAATTTAAACGGAATTTAAGAGTCTTTTGTTCGAATATTTAAAAAATTTTAAAACAGAAATGATCCGTTTAAGATCCGTCAAAAAAGTAACGGATACGGATACAGATCTATATTTTCCCTCGGATATCCGCGGATACGGATACGGATATCCGGAACATGTTGTTACCAAAGCTGACAAAGGTGGTCAAATTGTTGTTCTTGACAAATCATGTTATGTTGATAAAACTAATGAATTGATTTCTTCTGGTCCACGGGCGGACTGGTGCCGGCTCATCAGCAGTAGGGGAATAATGAGAGTTCTGCAACAGGAGGCGGTGGCGGTAGTATGCATCTGCAATCCGCCTCCCCCTCCCACTCTTCCTCCCACCGCCTCCTCCACTTCCTCCCCACCCCCTCCCGACCTTGGGGTTGACCCTCCCCACGACGGGGGCCGCCGCGAGAACCCGTAGAAGGTGACGAGGGTTTTTCCCGCGTTTTAGATATTTTTCCCGCGTTTTCGGACTTAGAATATTTTGAACTTGTTGTCATGGTATCCACAAAGTTTTTACTTTTTGGATGGCAACACTTGTTTGAGTTTCGGTTTTGGAATGGCAACACTTGTTGTCATGACAACCAGAGTTTTTAGTTTTCGGTTGGCAACACTTGTTGCTATGTTTTAACTTATGCTATGTTTAACGTCGGTGGCGCCATCTATTGAGATATTTCCGGACTTTGAATATTTCTGCGAATTTAATTATTTTTATTTTTACAGAGTGTTGAAGTTGGGAATCGAACACCCAAACTTTGAGTTAGCAAAAACGTATGCTAACCACTATGCTATATTTTTCATTACTCTTTCAGTCTTAATGTGAATCTGTACCATGACAACGAATATTACAATTAAATTAATTTTAAAACCATCAGTTAATTTACTCTTTAGTACTAATCATGGCATATCATTAACTGAATTTCAGCTCATAATTGAAACTATAATCATTATTATTATTTTTCATAATAACAAAGTTTTCACTTAAGTAAAGATTTATTTAAATACAACCCATTCGAGATTTTAGATTTATTTCAATGCTTTGTGGACTTGAAATATATTTTAAACTTTGATTTTCTTTTTCATGCATTTCAAACTTTATCCTTTTTATTTTTTCTAACTTGTTAAATTTTCTTTTTTCTTTGTCAAATTTACAAATATTTTTTCTAACTTGTAAAAATTTCGAAGAAATAATTTTCTTAACTAATTTTTTTTTTTTTGACTTTCATACAACAAAATATTTTTTCTTACTTGTTAAATTTTCAAAGAAATAATTAACTTAAATATTCTTTCACACATTTTGAACTTTAACGTTTTTTCCTGTCATTTAGCACTTTGATTTTTTTTTTCACTATTTTAGCGTTTTTCAATTATTTTCAGTCTTTAACTATTTTCTTAACTTTTTAGTCTTTAACTAATTTCAAGCATTTCAGACTTAGATTATTTTTCCGTGATTTCGATTTTTTTTAGTATATTTTAGAGTTTGATCATTTTCTCGCTTGTTTTTACTTTATCGTTTTTTTTTTCCCCCGATATTTTTAAACTTAGAAATTTTTCACAAGTAGTGACAGGAATCGAACCTTCAAATTTTTCAAAACGTTATCATGTCTTCAATTTTTGCAATCATGTCAAACTTGCAATCAATTTACTCTTAGTAGTAATTAACACTTATCATTAACAAATTTTCTCAGATTTTAAAAAATCAACTTAATTAATTTTTTCCAGTAAGCAAATTGCGCACTCAAGTTACATTCCAACACTGCATATATGTTTCAAGAGTTTCATTGAATTTATCACATTCCATTTAATTAACTCTAATAATTACTTTTTCATTAATACTTAACTTAATCATTTTATCATACATTTATTCCAGTTACAAAATTATGCTTAAAAGTTATTTATTTTTCTTAGCACAAGAGATTTTAACATGTTCCTACTAAAATGCTTTTCACTCTAGTTTGAGTTTACTAAAATAGCAACTCATTTACGATTTAGATTCATTTAATCGTCTTTGATTCTTTTTTTATTGTTAATATTTTAAATTATCACATACGTTATTATTTTTATACATTTATCCATTTAATTTTCGAAAATCTACAATCAATTTACTTTTCGTATTAATTAACACTTATCACTATCAAATATTTTCATGAATTTTAAAAAATTATCTTCTTAAATAATTTTTTACTGTAACCAAATTTCCCACTCAAGTTATATTTTATCACTACATATGCTTTTCATGAGTTTCACTTAATTTATCGCATTTCATTTAATTAACTCTAATAATTATTTTTTATCATCGATATTTAAGTTAATCATATTTTCCTTTCTTTATTTTTTTTTCATGCAAACACTCTTGATGGAATAAAACAAAATTTTCAACTTTCATGAATTAAATCCCCTCTGAATATTTTATTTTACTTTACCATACTTTACTATTTTACTTACTGCGTTTTACTATTTATCATTCATTACAGCTTTTCCAAAATATTACTTTACAACCAACCAATTTCATTAACAGAATTTTCATTACAATTTATAAATTTCACTTTTATTTAATTATTTTTACCTACGGTAAAATAAAACACATAACACAAAAATGTTAAACATCAAGTAAGTACCCAAGAAATGTTAAAATTATAAGTCGAGTATCAAAACTTCATGTCAGCAAATTTTAAAAATAGACTTACCGAAAAATAACTTCTACTGAAATTCATTTCAAAACTTAGAATCAATTTACTCTTAGCATTAATAAACACTTATCATTAAGAAATTTTCATGGATTTTAAAAATCAACTTATTTAATTTTTTTTCCAGTAAGCAAATTTCGCACTCAAGTTACATTTCATCACTTTATATGCTTTTCAAGAGTTTCATTTAATTTATCACATTTTATTTAATCAACTCTATTAATTATTTTTTTGATTAGTATTTAACTTAGTCATTTTATCGCATAGTGTTTTACTTTATTATTTTTTTTTTCATACAAGCACTCTTGTTAGAATAAAACAAAATTTTCAACCTTCATGAATTAGAATCACTTTGGCTACTTCATTTTCCCAATAATATTTTACTTTAACAACTAATTTCTTTAACAAAATCGATATCATTTATTTTAGTCTTTATCCTTTTCGAACGATACATTCAAATGGACAGCTATACGTTAAATTAAGAAACTTAATCTAAATTTTGACAAATTAAGTTATAGTTAAATACTGACTAAAATTAAGTACAAAAGACTAACCTTTTTGGGGTGAAATCCCTCAAGTACCAGCTATCGCGAAGTTATTTAAAAACAGTGAATGAAATTGTAATAAGTGGATTGTTAATTATAACTCAATCTCACAAAATTACAATTACATGCATGTTTTATTTGAAATCGCTGCATACGACTGGCTGCCCATCGTCGATTTGCAGAACGCATGCCGTGATATCGCAAATCAACTCGGCAGTTGAAAAAAACTACCGTAATCCCACAGCACTTCGGATCGTCCACACACACACATCGAGGCGAATTGAGAAAATGACTTTATCAATATTGCTATCTACCCCTTTACCGATAACAGATAGCAAACCCCACGTGCTAGTATTATTCACCACCTGGCCTACGTCTTTCAAGTGATGTCACTGTTTCTGACCAATTAAAATTAGTTCACGTTTCTCAAATATCAAGCACATAGATCGGCAATAGCCTGATGTCAGGTTCTCCAAACAAAATTTTAGATTTTAATTCGTAGTTTCGAATTAATTTCTTTTTCATTTCAAACTTATAAAAAAATTTCCAGCTTGTAAGAATATTTCTTTCAAAAACAGATTTTTGATTCAAAACAGTATTTTTTCAAACTTGTAATATTTTTCTACTTAGAAAATGAAATCAAAAATTTTTGTTTTCTTTAATCATATAAAATGTTTTTAAGAAATAATTTCTCAAACTTGTAATATTTTTCCACTAATTAAAAAAAAATCAATTTTTTTTTTCAATCATATAAAAATAAATTTTTAATCTTACAACAGTAAATTTTTCCGCAAAATTTTTTTTTTCAAATCAAAATAATAATAATATTTTTGTAACATATTGTTTTTTTTTTTCCTTTCAATCTTTTTTTTTTTTTTTTTCAAAAATTTTCAAACTTACAAAATAAAATTTTTTCAACTGAATCTTCAAACGAAATGCTTTAATTAAATTTAAAACTCAATATCACTTTACTCTTAGTATTAATAACCAATAGCACTTAACCATTTACTCTTTGCACTCTAAGTATTAATTAACACACACGCATTAGAAATAATAATAATAATGTTTAAGATACTTACAAATCATCCACTCAAGCTTTCAAATATCCATCTAGCATGTTATTGTTCATTCGTGTGAGGGAACTTGTAATAAAACTTTACTTATCAACCGAAATTATAAGCGAAAATATCGCATTTTTTAGCACTTAATATAATCCTACAATTAACAAATTGGTTTTAACTTTTGAATTTAAGAAAAATAAAAACTATTACACACTTAGTAACATATCTATCGATGTATATTATTTCATGACAAATCACAAATAGGTGAGGATCTTTTATCGATCATGTGACCAACTAAGTTAAGAAAGAGCGTTCTTATCTCATATGAGAATTTATAAGTCTTTAATATTTCTCTTTAATGTAAGTGTATTGATACGTACGAGTTTGTGTATGTGAATATAACTGTGTATTGTTTTCAAACCATTGTCATGTTTAAGCTTTACGGTTCTAATTTTGACTTTCCACTTAGCATTATTTGAAGTCCTTCGCATGCATTAAACTATAGAAATATTACAAAAATTATATTTTCATTCAGTCTTAATTACAAAACCATACAATAAGATGAAGACAACACCGATAGTATAAAGATTACTTACAATAAAGTGCATATAAAAAATATATGTAAGAGTGATTTCAAAGTATAATCCATCAACCATATTCAACAACTCAATCAAAACACAAGTCTCTTTTAAAATGATAAACACAATTTATTCACACACACACAGTAAAAGACAATTAAAAAAACTTTCATCTTTAAGTAAAACTCTTCAAAACTTTCAAGCGTATTTTTAACATCGATTGCATCAAATAAATCAGACACATGACATTTTAAACATGGACTATCAACATTCAAAGTAACGAAGTCACGAGTCAAGTTTTCCCAATTAACATTAAAAAGAGCCCGTTCGAAAAAAGTGTCGAACTTTCGACCCCTTGTTAATGATTCACATTCATGCACTCTCATGTAAAAAATGAATCCATTTTTACAATCCACACATTCTTTTTTAGAAAGGTAGTTTATGTTGCATATGAGCTCATCAAATAGTCACTTACGTAGAGAATCAGCCAGTTTACGAACTTCTTGTGATGTATATGTGCTGATTTTATCACATCGACAATTTATTCACATCGAATGCCGATGACGGTTTCGCATCTCATGCAAATTGACATGATCAATTACACGTGATTGATCATGTCATGCGTGAGATGCGAAAACGTCATCGGCATTCGATGTGATGTGAAAACCTGCTACCATCTTAAAATTACTCGTAGTAGGTCAGGATGAATTTGGAAGTCAAAGTGTTGGCACTTTCTAAAAATCTGAATACTGTGTAAAACAACTCAATTCTGCTCAAAAGTTCATGTGATATTCTATGACGTCAGTAGCAAGAGATTTATGTACACTTCTCATTGGTTAAAGTGAATATTCATTGGTTTATAGTGGATGTTTGGAGAATCATTTTCAGGGTGATTCTGAGCTTTGAAAGAGATCGTGAAATTTTATTCTATGTACTTAGGATTTTTCTTCACCAGCTAGTGTTAAAACCTAGTTTGATTTATTTTTTAAGTTCACAGGAAGTTGTTTTAGTATTGTGACTCCTAATCCTATGAGAGTTAAGAATGACTAACGCTGGTGAAAATCATTCTGAAACTTTGAAGCCTGAAGATGAACAGATGGGATGCAACGAACATGAAAATGAACATTGAGGCTTCTCCACAGCCTGATGATATGATACACTTGGGTGATTGTATTTTCACTTTAGGTGAATACTTTTCGGAAACGTACACGCGTGCATATTAGAAGATATACGTGTGGGAAAGATGGTATTTTTCGACCAACTATGGATGGTATTTCCTTAGAACCAGATGTGTGGAGATCACTTATTTCAAGCCTACGTAAAAATGTAAATCAAAAATTAATCGAAGACCATGATTTCGCTTTTGTTATAAAAAAGGAGAGTCGAGTGCGAATGGTAACATCTGTGTTAGTGTGCAAAGATTGTTCAAACTGAAACGAGAAGTGTTCCAGTTGATGCCTGATAGAGTTCTACTTTTGGAAAGCCAGATTGACAAATTGTGCTACGCGTCCCCTTGTATCTCACGTAGTGTCAAAGACAAACTTATGACTTATACTCTAAAAGAGTACATCCTTTCGGAAATTGAGAAAAAATATCCCTGTGATTGTCGATGTGATAAAATCAGCACATATACATCACAAGAAGTTCGTAAACTGGCTGATTCTCTACGTAAGTGACTATTTGATGAGCTCATATGCAACATAAACTACCTTTCTAAAAAAGAATGTGTGGATTGTAAAAATGGATTCATTTTTTACATGAGAGTGCATGAATGTGAATCATTAACAAGGGGTCGAAAGTTCGACACTTTTTTCGAACGGGCTCTTTTTAATGTTAATTGGGAAAACTTGACTCGTGACTTCGTTACTTTGAATGTTGATAGTCCATGTTTAAAATGTCATGTGTCTGATTTATTTGATGCAATCGATGTTAAAAATACGCTTGAAAGTTTTGAAGAGTTTTACTTAAAGATGAAAGTTTTTTTAATTGTCTTTTACTGTGTGTGTGTGAATAAATTGTGTTTATCATTTTAAAAGAGACTTGTGTTTTGATTGAGTTGTTGAATATGGTTGATGGATTATACTTTGAAATCACTCTTACATATATTTTTTATATGCACTTTATTGTAAGTAATCTTTATACTATCGGTGTTGTCTTCATCTTATTGTATGGTTTTGTAATTAAGACTGAATGAAAATATAATTTTTGTAATATTTCTATAGTTTAATGCATGCGAAGGACTTCAAATAATGCTAAGTGGAAAGTCAAAATTAGAACCGTAAAGCTTAAACATGACAATGGTTTGAAAACAATACACAGTTATATTCACATACACAAACTCGTACGTATCAATACACTTACATTAAAGAGAAATATTAAAGACTTATAAATTCTCATATGAGATAAGAACGCTCTTTCTTAACTTAGTTGGTCACATGATCGATAAAAGATCCTCACCTATTTGTGATTTGTCATGAAATAATATACATCGATAGATATGTTACTAAGTGTGTAATAGTTTTTATTTTTCTTAAATTCAAAAGTTAAAACCAATTTGTTAATTGTAGGATTATATTAAGTGCTAAAAAATGCGATATTTTCGCTTATAATTTCGGTTGATAAGTAAAGTTTTATTACAAGTTCCCTCACACGAATGAACAATAACATGCTAGATGGATATTTGAAAGCTTGAGTGGATGATTTGTAAGTATCTTAAACATTATTATTATTATTTCTAATGCGTGTGTGTTAATTAATACTTAGAGTGCAAAGAGTAAATGGTTAAGTGCTATTGGTTATTAATACTAAGAGTAAAGTGATATTGAGTTTTAAATTTAATTAAAGCATTTCGTTTGAAGATTCAGTTGAAAAAATTTTATTTTGTAAGTTTGAAAATTTTTGAAAAAAAAAAAAAAAAGATTGAAAGGAAAAAAAAAAAACAATATGTTACAAAAATATTATTATTATTTTGATTTGAAAAAAAAAATTTTGCGGAAAAATTTACTGTTGTAAGATTAAAAATTTATTTTTATATGATTGAAAAAAAAAATTGATTTTTTTTTAATTAGTGGAAAAATATTACAAGTTTGAGAAATTATTTCTTAAAAACATTTTATATGATTAAAGAAAACAAAAATTTTTGATTTCATTTTCTAAGTAGAAAAATATTACAAGTTTGAAAAAATACTGTTTT